>NC_137115.1:40391224-40682554 GCF_949357685.1 Gobio gobio | reverse complement strand
AGTTTATTGTAAAAAATTTGTAAAAAACCTGATTCATTTCTTCGGGTGAGCTTGGTTGGCTTCCCTGCTGCGTTCTTATGACTGGGATTGTTGCTTTTTCTTTGTTACGTCGAATTTGATTTGCTAAGTATTTACTGTTTGTTGAGAATTTCATTGAGTTTGAATTTATATTTTCTCAGTTCCGACTGCGTTTCTTTTGTTGGGTTGCTTGCATTGATTTCTTCCAATTGTTTAATTTTGTTATTTAGTTCTACTTCCTGATCTTTTTCTTTCTTTTTATTATATACCGAGTATGAAATAATTCTTCCTCTAATCACTGCTTTTCCTGTTTCCCACAGAAGGGAGGGAGAGGTTCCAGGGGAATCGTTCATTTCTAGAAAGAATGTATTGTTGAATCAGAAATATTCGGCATGATAGAGTTGCTGGTTAGAGAATATCAATACGGGAATAGAGTGGTGGACTGGAGAAAAAAGAGTAGTCTTTGGAGTTCGGGTGCTGAAGCCGCCACCATCGACAAGGCCAAAATGTATTGTTCCCTTTCAAAAGCTACACTCAATGCTGCATAAGCTTATGCAAATGGGAAATGTCTTTGACATAACCAGCTGTGAAAATAGTGTGAAAACACGTCAATGAAATTGACCCGGAGGTATTTATAGCCTCGGCCGGTGACGTCATAGGCGCACCTGCTGCACGAGGCTATAAATAGATGAGCTTCCGCTGGAGCAAACCAGGTCTTTTTGTTTTCAGACCAACTCTGTGTTATGGTGTGTTACAAAGTCTCTGAAAAAAAAAAAAAAAAATTCTCTCTCTCTTTCAAGACTCAACTCGAGATCTTTGTTAGGAGTTAGTTTTCAACATGGCAGTGTGCAGATTTCTCTCTCTTTCTCATCTCTGTTACAAAGAAACATAAGTGGAAAGAGTTCTAGTTAAATCTGATCAGTTGGAAACGAGTCAGCAGAGTAAAACGCTGTATATCCATGTTCTCTTTCAAAAAACAGAACTGGATGCACACGTGTATTGCTGTGTGTGTTTGGGGAAGAGCATGCGGTTGCTGCATTGAGTCAGACGAGTGCGAGCATTGCAAGCCTTTGCAGTTGGAATGCTTTATGCTCGTCTGGGCTACTTTCAGTCCGCACCAGTTTTCGGAGCTCTCGAATGGGTTTGTTGACGAGCAAGAGACGGGTCCGTCCCTTTCGCTTGCTCGCTCAACAAATGCATGTTTCCCCGCGTGATCCCGAAGCGCGCTCCAGCGTTTCTTCGGCTCGCGCGGGGAATGATGATGAATCTCTGGGTCCGCGGACCTCGAGCAGCCGCCTGCGATCGTTCCTCACATGATGGTGAATCCATACGAGGAATTTATCGAGGTGGTTGTTCGCGCGGTGGCCAGGGCAGTTTGTCTGGTTACCGTGAATGAGAGATCCCCGAACGCAGTGAGCTTGAGGTTTCTGTCTAGAAAAAAAAAAACATTTACTTCACGTGTTTTTGTACCCTTGACGTCGACATTTTCGACTATCATGGGTGCGAAATCGCGTGGATATGTGAGAATACCCCAGGTGGGAGACGCTCACGAGCTATCTCTCGCCTGGGTCTGCATTTTCATTAAAGAGACATACCTCCCCATAAAGCCATGTAGAAAATAAACATCGGCTGTCATGGGCAAAGCTTATATATATGAATTATATATTGTATATTATTTTATATGGAATATATATATATATATATATATATATATATATATATATATATATATATATATATATATATATATAATATATTATTTTATATCAATATATATTGTATATGATTTATATAAGAATAATAAATATAAAGGGACAGGCTGGTGCTGCGCTGCACACTATGGCTGTCTTGCAAGCATATCAGGCTGACCTTCTGAAGGATTTGAGTGGTTCATTTGGTGACTCAGTTAACTCTGTAGTGGCCAGATTTAAAGGAGTGGAAGAAACATGAAGTGTTCACTCAGTTTCTTCCTCAATGCACTCAAGGGGAGGGGCTATCAGCCACACAACCTCTCTTCAGTCCTTCAAGATTTAGGGGGGTAATAAGCAGAGTGTGGCGAGTCGCGCTCTCCCTCGTAAAGATTGGAGACCGGCTCGTCATCCTCAACAACCTCCCAGGGCAGACCTCGGGACTGTCATCAATATAAGAAGTCCGGTGGTCTGGTGCCCAGTCTGCCCCCACGGGACAGGGCGTGTCAAACATTTGCTCGCCCCACCCCGTTATCCTCAAAACTACTCCATCCCCGCCGCCTCTGGTGATTCGGGGGGGCAGTGGTTTCCAGTGAAATGTTAGACGTTCAGTGTTTAAATCCTGCTATCATCCAGGACATAGAACGTCTAACATCCCCTCAACAGGAAGTGTTAAAATTGTCACTCTCAGAGTCTCAGGCAGCGTGTTAACTTCTGCCAGGCGTTTCTGCATTGGTGTTAAGCACAGTAAAAATTAGTAAACTAATTTATTTGTCATCCTCCTTGTTTGAACGGCGTGGTCTCCACTTCCGTGAAGGCGGAGTTGGCGTTCGTACTGTCACAAGTGACAGCAGTTACTTCCTGGTCCCCAGTAGGGTGGGGGGGGGTGTCTAATCTCAGATCTTCGAGTCTTAAACCGTGAAGCAGTTAAAGTACTCAAGGTCAAGATGTTACAGTGAAGGCGGTCGTGTCGCATATTCAACATTGTGATTGGATTCGGCACGATTGATCCGAAGGACGCATGTATTCGCATATAAAGTCTGCCACAACACAGGAAGTTCCTGAGGTTCGCTCTTGGGGGCAAAAGCTTACCAATTTCGGGTCTTCCATTTGGCTAGCCTTGTAACCGCACATAAACAAAATGTATGGATGTATTACTGGCTCCATTGGGATTCCGGGACATTCAAATTTTGAATTACAAAGGCGATTGCTAAAATTAGCACAATCACATGAGATGGTGCTTCAACACAGTGTGTTGGCTCATCTAGTTTCTCTAGGGTTGAGACTCAACACCAAGAAAAGTGTTCTTTCTCCTGCCCAGAGAACGACTTATCTAGGGTTTGTTCGGTTTTTGGTCACAAGGTGGGCACAATGGTTTCCCGCTTGAATCAAGACCATTCAGTATTCCCTGAGCAAAGTCAGGCTAGACCAAGATCTTACTGATCATCAGCACCAGAGTGTTAGGTCTAATGGCATCAGCATCCACGGGTTTCCCTTTGGGGTTGTTGCACATAAGACCGTTTCAGTTGTGGCTCAAAGCCAGAGGACTTAGGGCCAATCCTCAGGCAAATAAAGTGGCGCGCCATGTGGCTTCGTACACTAACTATGTGGTTCAGACCCCGGTTTTTGCCTTGGGTCCCACTCTAGGCGTACCTTGTCGTCGCAAGTTGCTAACGACGGACGCTTCCCTGACGGGCTGGGGTGCGGCCTTAAGTGGTCGTCCAGCCCAACGGGAATGGGAGGGTCATCAACTCAGTTGGCACATCAACTGCCTCGAGTTGACGGCTGTATTTCTGGCCCTGAAATACTTTCTCCCCCAATTGAGGGGCTGTCATGTCCTAGTGCGGGTGGACAGTACAGCTAAATATCTTGTATATAATCACCAGGGGGGTCTGTGCTCACGCTATCAGAATAGCGAGACAGATTTTTCTCTGGGCTCAGAACAAGTTCCTGTCACTCGAGCAGTGTACATTCAAGGGCAGGAGCAGATTTACTGTCCAGATAGAGTTACAGATGGGGGGGTGGAAACTCCACCCAGAAGTAGTCAAGCAGATCTGGATCAGATTTTACAGAGCTGACCACAGGGAGTGGACCTCTTCGCCTCTTCTCAGACAGCGCAATGTCCCTGCTTCTCTCTGTCACCCAGCCCCGCTGGGTCTGGGTGTGATGGTTCATACATGGCCCAAAATGTGTCTGTATGCCCTCCTTCCAGTCGCTCTGCTCCTGGGAGTTCTAGCCGGGGTTCGCCAACAAGGGTCTTGCTTCTTATCAATAGCGCTGCGTTGGTCGAACAGGGTTTGGTTCTCGGAGATAGTGTCTCTCCTCAACGGCTCGCCTTGGGCGATTCCGGCGAGGAGGGACCTTCTGTCTCAGGCAGAGGGCACGATATTCCATTCCAGGCCCGACCTGTGGAACCTTCATGTTTGGCCCCTGAAGGGCACCAACTGAGGGACACGGGGCTTTCGCCTGCAGTTATTGAGACCATTCTAAGTGCTAGAGCTTCCTCCACTCGGAAGTTTATGCTAATAAATGGGGTGTCTTTGAAAGGTGGTGTACGACACAATGTAGATTCAGTCAACTGCCAGGTAACTTCAGTTCTGGATTTTCTGCAAGAAAAGTTGTCATCAGGCACCTGCCCCTCCACTCTCAGGGTTCATGTGGCCGCTCTTTCGGCTTGCCACGCCTTGGTGGATGGGGTGCCGCTCGGGAGACATCCTCTACTCGCTCGCTTCATTCGTGGGGTAGGCGGTTGAGGCCACCTGTTAGAACCAAGATCCCTTCATGGGACTTAGCTTTAGTCTTCGAGGGTCTGGTTGAGACCCCCTTTGAAACATTAGCTTGCCCCTCCACTCTCAGCCCCTCCACGTTCATGTGGCCGCTCTTTTGGCTTGCCACGCCCTGGTGGATGGGGTGCCGCTTGGGAGGCATCTTCTGCCTGCTCACTTTGTTGTGCCAGGCAGTTGTGGCCTCCATTAAGAGCCAAGATCCCTTCATGGGACTTAGTTTTAGCCCTCGAGGGTCTGGTTGAGACCCCCTTTGAACCTCTAGAATCAGCGTATGACGAACTTCTGACTCTAAAGATGGTTTTTCTTATGGCTATAACTTCTCTGAAAAGAATTGGGGACATGCAGGCTCTGTCAATATCGCCATCCTGCTTAGACTTTGCCCCAGGTTTGGTGAAAGTGATTTTGCATCCCCACCCTGACTACCTGCCTAAGGTTCCTTTGTCGACTGTACATCCTGTCACTCTTGAAACCTTCTGCCCTCTGCCGTTCACAACGCCGGATCAGGAGAAACTTCATAGACTGTGTCCAGTCCATGCTCTTCAGGCCTACGTCCACCGCACTAGCCAGTGGCGTAAGTCAGAGCAACTGTTTGTTTGCCATGGGGGCCGTAACAGAGGTTCTGCCACCATCAAACAATGTCACATTGGGTCAGGGATGCTACTGCTCTTGCCTATGAGGTGCGCGGTCAAGCTTCGCCTATAGGATTAAGGGCTCACTCCACCAGGGGAGTCGCCTCTTCTACTGCGTTAGCAAGGGGTGCTCCCTTACAAAGTGTTTGTGATGCGGCAGGTTGGTCCTCTCCGCACACATTCTTAAGACTTTATAGCTTGGATGCTCATGCCACTCCGGGCTCTCATGTCCTTGAGTCGACATCACAGGCTAATGCCTGAGGCTTCTTGCGTTCTTGTGCACACCTACACAACCGTAAGGGGTCCAGGCACCATCAAGCACGGCGGCGTGGGTATTCTCGTTCCCATTTGCATAAGCTTATGCAGCATTGAGTGTAGCTTTTGAAAGGGAACACTTGGGGTTACTTGACTGTAACCCTGTTCCCTGATAAAGCGGAACGAGATGCTGCATTGCTAGGCCGTGCTGATGATGCTTCAGGACTGGTCTTCAAACAAAGAAGATCTGGTTTGCTCCAGCGGAAGCTCATCTATTTATAGCCTCGTGCAGCAGGTGCGCCTATGACGTCACCGGCCGAGGCTATAAATACCTCCGGGTCAATTTCATTGACGTGTTTTCACACTATTTTCACAGCTGGTTATGTCAAAGACATTTCCCATTTGCATAAGCTTATGCAGCATCTCGTTCCGCTTTATCAGGGAACAGGGTTACAGTCAAGTAACCCCAAGTGTTTTTGTGGATTGCCAGATTCGTTTGTTTTTTGAGTGATCAGATCTGTCTATTGTGGGGGTCTAAAACTGTATTGAAGTCGCCTGCGATTATGATGGGACAGTCAGATAGAGTTGAGATGGAGGCAAAGAGGTTCTGAAAGAAACCTGGATCATCTGTATTAGGACCATAAACATTAGCAATTGTAACAGGGGTGCTGTTAATTGAGATGTTTATGATGATAAAACGTTCTTCTGGGTCTGTGATGGTGGTGTTATGAGTGAATGAGATACTTTTTCTAATCAAAATACAAACTCCCCTTTGTTTTGTGTTGTAATGTGCTGAAAATAGGTGACTGAATTGTGTTGATTTGATGCGGGTGTAGTCTGATTCTGAGAGGTGAGTTTCTTGTAGGAGGCATATGTCAGCTTTTAAATTATCCAAATGTTTAAAGACTTTGATCCTCTTTGCCTGAGATCCAACCCCACGAATGTTCCAAGTCAAAAACATAAGTGGTGCCATTTTGTGATCGAGTAGTTATGAAAATGTATGATGGCGAGATGGGCAGTGTGTGTGTGAGGGTGTGTGCAGGTGAGAGGGGGAAAGGGAGGGAGAGGGATAGGTATGTAATAAGGTATGTGTATGAGTTGTACAGGGTTGGGTAGATACTGTGAATAAAGAGGTAGAAATCTGGTTCTGGAGTGGCGTCAGCATTTCCTGTTTAGCATTCAAAACACAAGAATCACAATTGAAGTTCAGCCTACAGACATAATGAACAAAAACAAACAGGACATACAAACCAACATGTATAGAAAAAACATAATGAACACTAAACATTGAGAGAAAAAGAGAGAAAGAGTGGACAGGGGGGAGATCGAGACATAGGAAGAGAGAGGAGAGTGGTCGAATTCGAAGCATTAAGGCCAGTAGGTTACTGCAAGTTAGAGGGAGGGGAGGGTGACAAAATTATAATCGAGATAAATATTGGCGTGGTGTATGAACTGTTATAACCAGGTGGTGATATTGGGGTTGCGGTAGAGTTTTCCATCGACATACAGTTTATCGACTGACAGTGTGGCTCGTTTCCCCTCCTGTCTGAGTTGTTTCATTTTGGGCAGGAGGGCTCTTCTTCTTTCTTGTATTTCTTTGGGGAATTGGTCGTTTAGTCCGAATGGTGTGCCTTTCAGTTCCTTTCCTTTGCTTTTAATGAGTTCTTTATGCTTGTAGTGTTCGAATGTCGCTATTATCGGAGGTGGCTTTTTATTGTCTTGGGAAGTGAGACGGTGTACAAGTAAGTTGAAGATTGAATGTGATGAAGAAATGATCTGAGATGTGTAGAGGTTTGACCAAAATGCTGTCAGTAGAGCAGCTGCGTGTGTAAATGAGGTCCAGATGGTTACCAGATTTGTGGGTATGTGACGTGATGAGGCGTTTGAGATCAAATTAAGCTAGGAGGGTCTGGAAATCTGAAGTATAAGATTTGTCCAGGTGAATGTTGAAGTCGCCAAGTACTATGAGTGGGCAGCCATCCTCTGGAAATGAGGACAGAAGAACATCAAGTTCATCGACAAAGGTGGTCAATGGACCTGGGGGGCGGTAAATGACTACAATATGGATTTTAGTGGGAGTTGTAAGCGTAAAAGCATGATATTCAAATGTGTTGTTATTGCAAAGAGCTGTGTGCGATGAATATTTCCAATTGTTAGAAATGAGAAGACCCGTGCCTCCACCCCTCCCAGTCTGGCGAGGGGTGTGGGAGAAAGAGAAGTAATGACTAATGACATCAGGTGGAAGTACAGAATTCTCTAGAATGTCACTGTATAGTGTGGCACACCTTACAAAATGTTTTACTCATGATACATGATTTAAACGCATGATTTAAACAGAAGAATGTTTGTAACCAAGCAGATAGAGCAACTATTGACTACCATAGTAGGTTAAAAATACTATGGTAGTCAATAGTTGCTCTATCTGCTTGGTTACAAACATTCTTCCAAATATCTTTTTTTGTGTTCAGCAGAACAAAGAAACTCATACAGGTTTGGAACAACTTGAGGGTGAGTAAATCATGACAGAATTTTCATTTTTGGGTGAACTATCCCTTTAAGTAAAGTTCAAGTATATTTTTAAGTATAGGCTACTTTATGTAGTAAGTATACTAATATCAACGTACTAGAAGTATACTTGTAAGTGGACTGTTACAATACTACTTGGGTCTAAATTGACCCACTTTTAGTGTATAAAAGTGTACTTTTAAGTATACTTTAAGTGTAACAGTAGTAAACTTTGTGTACACAACTAGTTTTTTTCCTTTAGTGCAATTATACGTAACGCACATAGGCCAGTAAGAACAGTGCGTGTTAACCTCACTCCCCTGGTTTCAAGAGGTGCTAGCGGCTGCCTGCGGCCTTTAGTGTCCTTGTTAGTGCGCCCACCTCCCACATTGGAGACCCTGGTTTGAATCCAGCTGGGAGCGGATTGAGTAGGTTTTGTTCTGTTTACCCTAAGAGGGGTCCTTGCGAAGGGTGTTCTTGCCAAAAAGAGAACCATACCGACAATCCAAACTATATACTAATTGTCAACCTCACACTAGCACACTAGCGCCTGTGATTTTGAATCTTTTAATTATGTTATGCACTGTTGAATGTGAAATATCCAAATCTCTTCCTATCTTTCTTTGAGGAACATTGTTTTTAAACATTTCAATAATTTTCTCACGTATTTGTTGGCAAACTGGCGATCCTCTGCCCATCTTTGCTCCTAAAGGATTAGACCTTTCTTGGATGCTGCTTTTGTACCAAATCATAATTACAATCACCTGTTGACATCACCTGTTTCAAATCACATCATTATTTAACCATTTTACCTCATTACTAGCCCTAAATTGCTCCTGTCCCAACTTTTTTTGAAATGTGTTGCAGGTCTGAATGACAGGAAAGGATGCATATTTACAAATGACATGAAGTTGACCAGACAAAACATGAAATATTTTGTGTTCATATTGTCTGCAATGAAATACAAGTCAAAGTAAATTTAGAAATCCCTTCTTTTTTTATTTATTTGCGTTTTCCATACTGTCCCAACTTTTTCTGATTTGGGGTTGTATATTGATAGTTTAAAAATACTTGTAGCACATTTTTTAGTTTATGAAAGTACACTTTGAAGTATACTCCCTGTAAACTAGTAATTTATAGGCTAGCTTTAACTGTACTTTAACTCTTTCCATTTTAAAAACATTTTAGCTTCATGCATCCTTTTTTTTAGCAACACTTAAATGTGGGTTAGTTTCATAAAAAGGCATTTTAAACAAAAAAAATTTAAAAACTACGTCCGGATCGGATTCAGAACGATGATCAAAACAGATCGACTCTATCAACATCCCCAAAACTTCATAATCATTAACCCTTACTGGGTCGATATTTAAAGGGTAAGTTCACCAAAAAATGAAAATAATGTAATTTATTATTCACCCTCATGCCGTTCCACACAAGTAAGACCTCCGTTCATCTTCGGAAGACAAATTAAGATATTTTTGTTGAAATCCGAAGGCTCAATAAGGCCTCCATAGAGAGTAAAGCAATTTACACTCTCAAGATCCATTAATGTACTAAAAACACATTTAAAGCAGCCCATGTGAGTGCAGTGGTTCAATATTAATATTATAAAGCGACGAGAATATTTTTGGTGTGCCAAAAAAAAAACTAAATAACGCGTGTCAAACCGCAAAACTGCTGAAATCACATGACTTTGGCGCTCCGAACCCCTGAATCGACTCGCTGATTCGATATGCTCCAAAGCTTCATGAAGCATTGTTTTGAAATCGGTTATCACTATAGAAGTCGTTATTTAGGGGTTTTTTTTGGCCCACCAAAAATATTATCATCGCTTTATAATATTTATATTGAACCACTGTACTCACATGGACTGCTTTAAATTTGTTTTTAGTACATTAATGGATCTTGAGAGTGTAAATTGCTTTGCTCTCTATGGAGGCCTCACTGAGCCTTCAGATTTCAACAAAAATTTCCTCATTTGTTTCCTGAAAATGAACGGGTGTGGAACGGCATGAGGGTGAGTAATAAATGACATTATTTTCATTTTTTGGGTGAACTAATCCTTTAATTCGGTAACGTTAGGCAGCTTTGAACTTATATGCTTATAAGATGTTTGATAATCATGTTTTTACATTTTGTGTAAGCAATTAGGAACATAACTGTTTTTTTATAAATCAATATTTTCAAACAATGTTTTTAAGACAGTATGTAAAACTATGTGAAAAAGATATTTAATAGGCTAATTCATCAAAAGAGTAAACACAACTATCAAGCCAAGTATACTTAGAATACTTAATTATACTTTTAAGTATATCTCGATCAAAAGATAGGCCAAATATACTTAGACTTTTCTGTAAGTATAAGTCAAGTATACTTAACTATAATTTTAAGAATATATATGAAAAGTATAAAAGACACTGATAGTATATTTTCTTATTTTTAATTTAAAAGATGTATACAGTATACTAATAGCATGCTTGAATAAACACTTAAATAAGTTGCTTAAAATATTTGAAAAACCCTTGATATTGGAACCGGATTTCGGTACCCAACCCTAATCCTGAAGCACTGCTAGCGACCCACACAACCGGTGACCCAACACCAAGTCATTTGGCTTG
This sequence comes from Gobio gobio, assembly GCF_949357685.1. Taxonomy (NCBI): domain Eukaryota; kingdom Metazoa; phylum Chordata; class Actinopteri; order Cypriniformes; family Gobionidae; genus Gobio; species Gobio gobio. Next base: position 40,672,055 of record NC_137115.1, on the reverse strand, counting down.
CTTGTGCACTGACACGTATAACAAGTTTTAATAAACTGAGCTACATCCCGCTTCAAACGTGGCCAGACAAAATAACGGAGTATGCGATCATAAGTTTTACGAACACCCATATGACCTGCCACATCACCATGTGAAGTTTGCAACACTTTATTTCGCAACGTAGTAGGTACAACTACTTGAAAAACTGGTTCTCCTAGACCCTGATCACAGTATGGAATCCATTTCCTGACCAACAGCCCATCCAAAAGAAAATAGCACTGAGCACCATTCCTCACCACTGAATCAGGAACAACTTCATCAAACAGATCAGCCAAAGTAGTATCGGCCTTTTGCTCAGCCATCAATGAATCTCTAGAACTAGTCTCTCTCAACTCAACTCAGCTTTATTTATATAGCACCATTAAAAACAACAATTGTTGACCAAGGTGCTGTATATTATATCAAATATTAGTAAAATATAGCACCATGTAGGCTAAAACATACATTAGGACACAAAACAGACCAGACACAGCACAAATCATCTACAATTAAAAGCCAGAGAAAAAAAAATACGTTTTGAGTTTTGCTTTAAACTCGTGCAATGTAGAGGCAGTTCTAATAGAGACAGGTAAACTATTCCAAAGTTTTGGTGCAGCAATGGCAAAGGCACGGTCTCCTCTCAGTTTCAGCCTAGACCGGGGAACATTTAACAGTCTCTGGTTGGTTGACCTAAGAGACCTTCCAGAATTTTGGATCGATAGTAAATCTGACATATATACCGGAGCTGATCCATTCAATGATTTAAAAACCAGCAGTAAAACTTTAAAATCAATTCTATAACGAATGGGGAGCCAATGCAGGGATCTCAGAACTGGAGTAATGTGCTCACGTTTACGAACACCGGTGAGGAGCCGGGCAGCTGCATTTTGTACCATCTGCAGACGGTTCAAAGATGCTTGATTGATACCCATATAGAGGGAATTACAGTAGTCCAGCCTTGTGGAAATAAAAGCATGAATCACCCGTTCAAAATCCTTGAACGAGAGAAATGATTTTACTTTAGACAGTACTCGAAGATGAAAAAAAACTGGTTTTGACAATGTTATTAACCTGTTTGTCAAATTTAAGAGCACTATCAAAAAACATGCCCAGATTTTTTACTAGTGGTTTCACACATGAAGACAAATAACTAAAATTAGCACTAGGAGAGCTAGCAGCTTCTGAGGATTTAAAAACTATAATCTCTGTTTTTCCTTCGTTGAGGTGAAGAAAATTCAGGGACATCCAGGCCTTTACTTCCGCTAGACAAGCCAACAGGGTATCCAAACCAACGTCATTTGTTCCCAGGGGCAGATAGATTTGAGTATCGTCTGCGTAGCAATGAAAGGAGATGCCATATTTCCTAAAAATCGCCCCCAGGGGGAGCATAAACAAAGAGAATAAAACCGGAGCAAGAATAGAACCTTGAGGGACACCACACATGAGAGGAGACGCATTGGAAGTAGATTCACCAATCCTCACAGAGAATCTTCTACCAATCAAATACGATTGAAACCATTTAAGGGCATTTCCCCGAATGCCCACCCTCCAAACGTGAGATGAGAACAGAGTGGTCAATTGTGTCAAACGCGCACTCAAATCTAACAGTACTAACATCGTGGACCTGCCAGAGTCCAGAGTCAGTAACACATCATTTAAAACTTTTACCAGAGCGGTTTCTGTGGAGTGGTATTTCCTGAAACCTGATTGGAACACCTCAAAAATCTGGTGTTTATTCAGAAAGCTCTGTAGTTGGTATAACACTATTTTCTCTAAAATTTTAGACATAAAAGTGAGATTTGAAACTGGCCTAAAATTTGACACAACTGTCGGATCTAAATTAGTTTTTTTGAGAAGTGGACGAACAATGGCATGCTTCATGTCATCTGGTACCATAGCTGTTTCAAGGCAGCCGTTCATAATCTTTAGAACAGTAGGTCCAATCACCTCAAAAATCTGTTTAAAAAACCGTGGGGGAAGAGCGTCAAGGGGGGATCCAGAAGGTTTGAGCTGGTCTACAATATTGTGCAAATCAGGCAGCGTTACAGGTTCAAATTGACTCAGAGTGTTGGTGGAAGATGATGATATAGAAAAATCATATGAAGAAAATGAAAAAGAAGAAGAGGGGATATTTGACCTAATACCCCTTATCTTGTCCAAAAAAAATATTAAGAAATTTGTCACACATCTCCAGAGACTCGCAGGGGAAAAGTTCGGCAGAGGTGTTAATGGCAGCATTTATAGTGGAAAAAAAGTGCTCTTGGATTTTGACAGTTCTTTTCAATAAGGTCTGAAAAATATTTGTCCTTTGCTGTTTTCACCCCTTTCTGATATTGTTTCAGACTGCCCCTCAATATTTCATATGAGACTTGCAGCTTATCCTTTTTGCACCTTCTTTCGGCCCTCCTGCAGCCCTGACAAAGTGTGCGAGTGTCATCATTGAGCCAGGGCTCAGCCTTTGATTTATGTTTTTTGGCTTTTAAAGGCGCCAAAGAGTTTAAAATATTAGTGGAGACAGTATTGAACTGATTAAAATAATCCACACCACTACAATCCTCACAAAATAAAGATGATTGAAACACCTCCTTAAAAGCAGCAGAAAATTCAGTACCCGTAGTTGGAGTAATCATACGAGACCAGCGAACAGCCTTAGTGGGTCTTGTAACATTATAACAGGTGGGGACTCTAAAAATGAAAGGCTTATGATCTGAGATAACATGTTCATCTATTGCCAAATCACATACTGTCAGGCCATGTGAAAGCACTAGATCCAGAGTATGACCATGATTATGAGTGGGAACATTCACATGCTGTACCAGATCAAATGAGTCCATAAGGCTCAAAAATTCTTTGGCTAAAGCGTTATCTGGACAACATACATGTATGTTAAAATCCCCAAGAATTAAAAGTCTATCAAAATTGGGGATTGATCCTCCTAAAAAGTCAGAAAATTCATTAATAAAATCTTTGTGTGGTTTAGGTGGTCGATAGATGACTGAAATTACCACTGGATTATCCAATTCTAATACAAATAACAGAAGTTCAAAACTAGGATAAACATCAGTCACTACCCTCCGACAGCGATAGTTCTGATCAGGGCCGGCCCTGACCAATTTGCTGCCCTAGGCAAGATTTTCCTTGGTGCCCCTTGTGTCAATGTTTAGCACTACATGTTATCAGTCTTTGGAAACAACGAGCAACTATGAGCATTCATGTTTTCACCAGGAATTAAACAGAAATGTAGATATTTAATGTGAATTTTACATAAAATGTTGCTATTTTAATTAAACCTGTATATAATTATCATTACTAATTTGGGCAAATACATTTTAAAATTGATATACACCCCCTTAAAACTCCCTTAAAACTTACAACTGCAGAGTTAAAACATTAGAAAAGTTAAAAAAAAGTGTTAAAAAAGTTTTTTATTTTGTATAAAATCACACTGGCTGTGGCCACTGGAGAGAACAGCTGCTTGCATAAAGTTTAAGGTAAAAATAACTGGAATTAATTAGCAAACATTAGTATTTTACTACTATGCAATTAAATAAACTGTTCATTAATTTGTTTAATGTCATCACTTTACTTCTGTCTTTACTGCAAAAAATGCTCTTCTAATTTAAACAAGAATCTTTTTCTTGTTTCCAGTCCAAATATCTAAAAATTCTTAAATCAAGGTGCATTTACTAGATAAGTAAAATTACATAAGACATTTTTCTTGTTTACTTGAAAATAAAATCAAAATGAAGTGAGTTTTTGCTTAAAACAAGCTAAATTATCTGCCAATGGGGTGAGAAAAATAATCTAATTTCTGTTTGGGACAGAAACAAGTTTTCAATCAGAAACAAGATTATTTTTCTCACCCCATTGGCAAATAATTTAGCTTGTTTTAAGCAAAAACTCACTTCTTTTTGATTTTATTTTCAAGAAAACAAGAAAAATATCTTCTGTCATTTTACTTATCTAGTAATAGATTAAGGAATTTTTAGATATTTAGACTAGAAACAAAACACAAATACTAAGTAAGAAGAGCAGCAGGCACGTGCAGAGGGGGGGGGGGGGGGGGGGGGCTTTGGGTGCTCGAGCCCCTGCCCTTTTTCAAAATGAATCAAAAGTGCCCCTCTCAGACAGATATCAATGATAATATTGTGGTTAATAAAACTAAATAAATGTGATTATTATAACATGACAATGTATACAATAGTAACGAACGGCTCAAAAGTCGGACAATTTCTGTTGAGGCGTTGTCATAACGCGTTGCTATGGGTCGCGTGCGTTTTGATTGACTGCTGAGTTTCCACTGTTCGGAAACGGCTCTCGAGCCAAATATGGTCCTTTCAGAGAGTGTGTGGCCTTACGGGAAAAAAGTAAACCAATATTTTTTTTATATCGATAATCAGAGCTAATGTGTTGATTTAATTACAAAGCTATATATTAGCTATATATTTTAAAGTATTACACAATTCACCAATGCCCGTTTGTCATGTATATACACCAACCAATCGTGATCTGGCAAAGCAAGTTCAAATTCCATTGGGCGATGTGAAGCGGTAATTTTCTGTTCTTATTCATAAATCGGTTGAAAATTACATGGACAGACGAACTAACGTTTGTGGAACAATTTCCTGCGGTTTGGCTCATTTTATAAATTGCATCACTGACAAAATGGATTTTAACAAACAACAAACAAATCCCTGCACAAAACCACAGCAGCAAAAGTGGCATTAATGGTAAGTAGTGTTAAATTCACTTTTATGTATATTGATACACCGTTTACTATTACTATTTTATTTATGAAACTATCAAAGTTAAGAAAACCCAAGTGACTGGCGAAATGGTTACATTTCATTTTCAAAGCCTACATTTATTTGATAAAAAACAGCAATATTGCGAAATATATTAAAATAATGGTTTTCTATTTTAAAATAATTTAAAATATAATTTATTCCTGTGATCACAGCTGTATTTTCAGCATCATTAGGCCTACTCCACTCTTCAGTGTCACATGATCATTCAGAAATCATTCTAATATGAGGATTTAATGTCAATGATGGAAACTGATACTCTTTTCAAGATTCTTTGATTAATAAAAAGTTAAAAAGAACACAATGTAATAATATTTCACAATATTAGGCTACTGTTTTTTCTGTATTTTTGATTAAATAAATGCAGGCTATATATACACACATGTATATATATATATATATATATATATATATATATATATATATATATATATATATATATATATATATATATATATATATATATATATATATATATATATATATATATATATATATATATATAGGCTATATATTTACATATTGCCCCTTTTTTACATTTGAGCCCCTGCCCCTGACGAACTCTCTGCACGGCCCTGAAGAGCAGTGTTTCCGTTATCTTTCCTGCATCAGAGGGCTTCTGTCTTTTTTGACACTACAATTCGGCCATCCGTCATAAATAATCAGGCAACTTACACTGTGTCAACACCTGGCGCGAGTGGCCAAGCACCCTAAAAAATGAAAGCAATCCTGTCTGCGTTGGATGCGGCGAGAGGCGATGCGACACAACAAATTCCTCTAACGATAAACTGATCGCGCGTTGTATTTCCGACGCACTTCAAGTAGATCGGTGGGGGGAGATTGATGAGGGGGACCGGGAAGAGGCGGGGGTATCATTAATACATTTTGGCGCCCCTATGGATGAGTGGCGCCCCTAGCATTTGCCTATTCCGCCTGTGCCACGGGCCGGCCCTGTCTGTAACCTCATACAGTGCAAGAGAGTGACACTCTTTGCTGAATGCGGGATATAATCTGCACGTCATCTGAAGGTTTTAGATCTTCCACCAGAGCTGCTTCCTTGAGTGTTATGGTCTGAGTGTTGTGATATTTAGTCACTGTTATATGGTTACAGTTGATAGATCCAGTTGCACATTCATACAGAGAGTAGTATGGCTGATCAAGGGCTTTTCATATTGAAAAAAAAGGTAGAAATGTTTCTAAAGCTATGCCATTTGAATGTGTGCATACATGAGCACAAATTTAAATGTATTGACTAACTGCAGTGCCTAGTGTCATTTTTATGAACAAATATGATCTTGCTTCGCAAACTTGCAGGACTTAAAGAATCTGCTGCTATAGTTCCCTTTCGAGGGAACTCGCACTGCATCGGGACGACGCTTTGGGGATGCTCCCTTAGCATCAGCGAATCTGAAACCAGAATGCCAACTAGGCCAATCCGATTGGCGTGCGTGATGACGTCATTGTGACGGCATACCCGGAAGTATAAAAGGGGAGCTGGAACGTAATGGCGGTAGTTATTGCTCTTCAGCAAGCGCTATCTGTCAAACTGTCTGTCTATTTACTGTTGTATGTCAGTGAAAGTGTGTGATTGAAATGAAGTGTGAAAAAGTGAGAGAGTTCAAGCAGTGTGTGCATCCTTGCCCTCGCTACATGTCGGGCTCGGATACACACCTGCTGTGTGTGCACTGCCTGGGCGTTCAGCATGCTCGAGCGGCTCTCGAGGGAGCCGCTTGTGAGCATTATGAAAGCTGACGCTCAGAGTGCTCCGCTCTCGGCTGGCCGTGTTCGATGAGGCCGGCCAGCCTCGTGAGCCCCGTGGATCGGTCCCGCATCCGCCGAGGCGGTGCGGCGAGGCTGGTCATGGGGCTCACGGATGGACTGTCAGCGGGACTGGGACTGCTGAGGCATCTTCCCAGTCTTTGTCTGACAGTTCAGATGTTCTCCTTCCCCGTGTGGAAGCCCGCGCTGCGGCTTCTTCCCCCGGGGCGGAGGACCCGATGTGTGAGCGGTCTGATTCTGAGGAATTAGACGTACTCAGCATCGAGGCAGTCAAAGTCATAAGCACTTCTTAAATATGCAAGATTCCATCCTCGCGATTGCTGGAAAAAAAGGCAGCGCGCAGGTTATGGGTCTGCAATTAATGTGAACACACGCGATCGGTGTGCATGAGATACTGGTTGGCTTAACGGACGAGTCCGTATAGTACAATAAAAAATCAGTATTTGTCTGATATGGCTGCATTTAAGTCTGAGGATTTAAATGAGATATGATCTGACTCTGTGGAGTTAGACATTCAGTCATTCAGACCATGTTTCACTGTATTGTGTGACACTGTTTGGCTTTTTTCTCGAGGGATGAAAGCCAATTGTATTATGACGGGAACCACGTTGCTGAGGCAACGCGGGGTCTATGAGTCCGTATAAATACAAATAAAACAATGTCGTCTGATTAATTACGGCTACATTTAATTCTAAGGAATTAAATTAAATATAATCTAACTTTGAGGAGTTAGATATTCAGCCTATCATTCAGACTATGTTCACCTTATTGTGGCTGCATTTAATTCTAAGGAATTAAATTAAAATATTATCTGACTTTGAGGAGTTAGATATATTTTTTATTCAGCCTATTATTCAGATCAGGTTGCACGGGTTTGGTGATTATGATGGCATTTAATTCCGAGGAATTGAGTGTCATGTTATCCGACTTTGATAAGTTGGATACTTTAATTCTGTCACCCAGGCGTGTTTAACTTGTGAACTGGATATTCATCTAAGATGGAGCCCTCCTGAAGTTGATGTCGTTCTCGCCGCCTTGTGGCCTGCGGGACACATCAGTTTCAGGCAATTGCTAATCGCAGTGTCCGCTCTAGGGTTGTGGCCCTGTTGAGCTGCTCCCTTAGATGAGGCCCCTGCTGGCCAGCCCCCTCTCCCGGGTAGGAGCGATCGAGGTCGCCTCCCCTGTGGAGTTTTCGGGAATCGACGCTGTGTTCCCGCCGTCTAGTACGCTTCGGGCCACATCGTTTCCCCGCGCACGCGTGCTGCACCAGCCGCCTCTAGCAAGACTTGCGGTGGTTCAGCAAACGCGTACGCACACCGAAAATCTTCCTCGATTTCGCCCTGCCGGTTAGCCGCTTCAGGGGGTCGGGGAGGAGGCTCGGTTGACACCCGAGACCGGCCTCGAGAGGCTGGTTCCCTTAGCAGATTATCTCGGCGCATGGTTATGCCTCCGAATATATCAGCTTGGGGCCTGCGACTGTAGAAAGGGGCATACAGACTGCAGTCCGATTACCTTCCCCTGAAGTTCAGTGGGGTGGTCTGGACGGCAGTGGTCCCTGGGCAGGTTCGGGTAATGGAACAGGAAGTTCACTCCCTGCTGGTAGGGAGGCCACAGAATGTGCTCCTCCGCCAGACAGGGAGTCCGGGTTCTACAGCCGGTACTTCACAGTTCCTAAGAGGGATGGCCAGTTGCATCCAACTTTGGACCTGAGGTACTTGAATCGTTCTCTGAGGAGATTCAGATTCAAGATGCTTAGCAATTCCTCCATTGTGATTCAGATCCAGTCTGAGGACTGGTCTGTCACGATGGGTCTGAAGAGGACGCATACTTCCCTGTATCCATCCTTCTGTGTCACAGGAAGTTCCTGAGGTTCGCTTTTTGGGGCAAAGCGTACCAATATCGGGTTCTTCCAGGCGGCCTAGCCCTTTGAGACTCTACACACAGTAGCGTGTTGTTGCCTTCTCAGAGAACTGTGTTCCTGGGAGTCGTATGGGATTCTCTACGTTGTGGGCACAATTGTCTCCCGAACGTATCGAGTCCATACGGGCGGTGGTCTCTAAAAAGAAGCTAGGCCACAGCATCACTGTGAAGCAGTTTAAGGCTGCTGGGGCTCATTGCGGCTGCGTCCAACAGAATATCTCTTGGCCTGCTGCATGAGACCCTTACAGTGGTAGCTGGGAATCAAGGGGTTTTCCTCGGGGGGGAAAACCATTCTGTATGATCAGGGTAACGCGCAGATGCCTTCGTTCCCTAGTCATATGGAAGAAACCTTGGTTTCTGTCCCAGGGGCCAGTGTTGGGAGCGTTCTGTTGCCGGTAATCCGTTTCAACAGGCGCCTCCCTCACTGGCTGGGACGTGGTTATGGGAAGTAAACCAGGTGGCTTTCCTTGAGGGGAAATCCATTCTGTATGATCAGGGTAACGCGCAGATGCCTTCGTTCCCTAGTCATATGGAAGAAACCTTGGTTTCTGTCCCAAGGGCCAGTGTTGGGAGCGTTCTGTTGCCGGGAATCCGTTTCAACAGACGCCTCCCTCACTGGCTGTGACGTGGTCATGGCGGCCGCTTTGCGAGAGGTCTGTGGGAGACCAGGCATTTCTCCTGGCACATCTACTGCCTGGAAATGCTGGCGGTCTACAAAGCTCTGAGGAGCTTTTTCCCGGACCTCCGCGGCCACCATGTACTGATACGGAGGTAAACCAGGTGGCTTTCCTTGAGGGGAAATCCATTCTGTATGATCAGGGTAACGCGCAGTGGCCTTCGTTCCCTAGTCATATGGAAGAAACCTTGGTTTCTGTCCCAAGGGCCAGTGTTGGGAGCGTCCTGTTGCCGGAAATCCGTTTCAACAGACGCCTCCCTCACTGGTTGGGGCACGGCAGGGGGGTTTGAGGTTGCGCCCTCTTTGCAGACTGGCGCATCACATCCTCCTGTGGTCCCAAGGGAAACTGTTGTCCATCAGGGCAATGTATGTCCCGGGGGTCCAAAATCAGGGAGCAGACATCCTGTCGAGGCAGGGGCTGAGGCCCGGGGAGTGGCGACTCCACCCAGAGGTGGTGGAGGCCATATGCAAGAGGTTCGGCCCAGTGGAAGTGGATCTGTTTGCGTCTCGAGAGACGTCCCACTGTCCACTGTGGTTTTCCCTCACGCATCCAGCTCCGCTGGGGCTGGATGTCATGGTGCAGACGTGGCCGAGGCTGCGTCTGTACGCATTTCCCCCGATTGCTCTGCTCCCGGGAGTCCTGGAAAGGGTCCGTCGACAGGGGGTCAGTCTACTTCTGGTAGCACCCCGTTGGCCGACTCGAGTTTGGTTCTCGGATATCATAGCTCTGCTAGCAGGTCAGCCGTGGGAGATTCCTCTGAGGAGGGATCTCCTATCTCAGGCGGCGGGTACGATATTTTACCCCCGCCCGGAGATTTGGAACCTGTGGGTCTGGCCCCTGAGGGGACCAGGTTCATAGAGGCTGGCCTATCGGCAGACGTGATAGAGACCTTACTCAGCTCCAGGGCTCCGTCTACGAGGAGACTGTACAGCTTCAAGTGGAATGTATTTTCCACTTGGTGCAGAGAACGTGAGGTGGACCCAGTTAACTGCCCAGTGGCTTCAGTGCTGGAGTTCCTCCAAGATCGTTTCTCTGCAGGGCTTACCCCGTCCACACTCAAGGTGTACGTGGCTGCCATTGTGGCTTTCCACACTCCTTTGGGTGATGGGCCTCTGGGTAGGTACCAGCTGGTTGTACAATTCCTCCGTGGGGCTCGGAGGATGAGGCCTGCGGCTCGGTCCAGAGTTCCAACCTGGGACCTGGCAGTGGTTCTCGAAGGATTGGCTGAGGCCCCCTTCGAACCATTGGAGTCGGCTGGACCAAAGGATCTGACCCTTAAGGTGGCTTTTCTCCTTGCCATTACCTCTCTCAGGAGAGTGGGAGATCTCCAGGCCTTGGCGGTAACGCCGACCTGCCTGGAGTTTGCCCCGGGAGGAGTAAAAGCCATCTTACACCCTAGGCCGGGCTACGTGCCTAAGGTGCCATCAAGGGTGGTCAGGTCATTGGTCCTGCAGGCATTTCATCCTCCGCCTCATGTGACGGCGGAAGAGGGGAGGCTTCACCTACTCTGCCCGGTTAGGGCTCTAAGAGTTTATCTGGCGAAGTCTGCACAGTGGAGGAGATCACAACAACTGTTGGTGTGTTTTGGTTCACCTAAGAGGGGATTGCCTGCGTCTACTCAGACAATCAGTAACTGGATTGTCCAGGCGATTACCATGGCCTACCAGGTGCGCAGTTTGCCTTCACCTGTGGCCGTGAGGGCTCATTCCACCAGAGGCATGGCCTCTTCGGTGGCCCTTCTTTCTGGGGTCCCCTTGCAGGATATCTGCGAGGCGGTCGGGTGGGCTACCCCACACACTTTCATCAGGTTCTATAGCCTGGATCTCCCTACGACGCCTGGTGCGAGGGTGCTCCAGTCCTAGCTGTGCCCGGTCTCCGGCTTCACACTAGGGCAGGTGCTACCCTTCGGTGTGGCCTAGTGGGTACTCGTTCCCCAAAGCGTCGTCCCGATGCAGTGCGAGTTCCCTCGAAAGGGAACTGCTCGGGTTATGTATATAACCCTTGTTCCCTGAGAAGGGGAACGAGCACTGCATCCCGACGCCACACCTCGGCGCGCCTGGAGCGCATGCTTCAGAGCAATTACTACCGCCATTACGTTCCAGCTCCCCTTTTATACTTCCGGGTATGCCGTCACAATGACGTCATCACGCACGCCAATCGGATTGGCCTAGTTGGCATTCTGGTTTCAGATTCGCTGATGCTAAGGGAGCATCCCCAAAGCGTCGTCCCGATGCAGTGCTCGTTCCCCTTCTCAGGGAACAAGGGTTATATACATAACCCGAGCAGTTTTTGTGCCAGATAGCACATAACACATTCAGAGGACTTTCGGAGTCAATGCCACGTCGCATCAGACCTGTTTTGGCATCATGAACAGGACCTACACAATATAAGGAGGGTTATTTTAATGTTGTTGTGGCTGATCAGTGTACAAGGAAGAAGGAAATGGAAATTTAAGGAGAAATCCCTTCATGATCTTGGGTTTTCATTAATATGCTATGAGTAAAACATTCACGAGACAACAAGGAAATTGGTATTTTGAAAAAAGAGTTGGCCTTTGATCAAATTATTTTCTGAAACTATGATTCTGTAACTTCACTTCATAAATGTACATTTTCATAGGACCCACCAAGAAAGGTGTTTTACTTTTTAAGTAAAAACTTTTTATACTTTAAAAAAGTTAAAGAGCTAAATAGGCCTACGTTCTCTTTTAGTTACACTGTAACAAATTTCTGTAGTTTCACAGCATTATTACTGTAAAATGAGCAAATACTTACTGTAGAACCAGTATCATGGCAAAGCATCATGGTCTTTTTTCAACGGCGGGTAAATTCTACAGTAATTTTTTTTCCCTGTGAATCACAACACAGCAATTTCTAGAAGATTTTTTTTCAGCCAAGGAAAGCTACGAGATTTCTCACTTTCATCTGAATTTTTACTTCAGAAAGGTAACATAATTTATTTCCAAAGTTTACTCTTGTAAAGTCACCTGTTTGTTCAACTTTAAGAGTGCACTGAGAGAGAAAAGAGTAATGAGCAGCACACTTCCTAGTAAACTCGTCTCATGTTGTGTGTGCATTTAATATATTTAATATATACAAATATATATTTCTGCTTGATTTCGATCTATTTTCTAGTCTGGCAACATTTGATAACGTCATTAGTTTATAGAAGGATAGCATTGTTAAATAAAAAATTTATTGGAATTGTGTATGTGATTTTTTTTGGTGCAGATACGTCACATATGATCACTTTTTTTTTTTCTGTCACCACTTGCGCATGACGCAGTGAGCCAAGCCTGCCGACTCTCGATGGTCTCCAGCTGAAAGAAAACGCAGCTGAGGTACGGCCTAAGACTTAAAATATTTTTCATAGTGATTCATCATGATTTTTCTGAACGTAAACCCCCAGAACGAGATTGGTGAAATGTTATTCAAACTTGTGGGAGCATGGCATGGGCTGTACTGTAGATGTGTCTTATCCGGCAACATTACATTTTTAACGTCTTTAATTTGATTAAAGTCTAACATTAGCATTGTGAAATGACACATTAATTTAAAATGGTGTAATTTTTTGTATTTATTGGCGCGGTAGCCGTTTAATAATCTCTCGTTTTTTTCTCTTGCTTGCTGTTGCCGCCTGAGGAATCAGACATTGAAGTTAAGCGGGCCGAGAAAACGCATTAAGAGGTAGCAGCTATCTGTTAAGCTACGTGTTACTTAACATATTTTTAATAATTTCATGATTTTTCTGAACTTCATTGCCATCAAGCTGCAGGAACTATAACGTTAGATTGTTAATAGGCTAATTTGAAGTGCAATTCCCGACTTTTGGGAGCATATATTGTATTAATATTTGTCTTATCTGGCGAAATTACATTTATAATGTCTTTTATTTGATTAATTCAAAGGTCCAGATTAGCAGACGAACTGGGAAGGTGGTCCAAAAAAAAACCGAGTGCCTCAATCCACACGTGGCATCATTCATCAGGGACTTCATTGAGTATGACTGGCAGAACAACTAATACCAGGTGAGACTTTTAATTGTTTCCTTGAATACCTTGGAATAACTGGAAGCCAGTTTGGGTGGGTAGTTGGTGGTTGAAAGTCAGGGGTGGCCCGCAACTTGTCTGTTAAAGGGATAGTTCACTTTAAAATTTACTTGTTGTTTCGAACCTGTATGAATTTCTTTCTTCTGCTGAACACAAAAGAGGATATTTTGAAGAATGTCGGTAACTAAACAGTTAACTGGAGCCAGTGACTTCAATAGTATTTTTTTTTTTCCTACTATGGAAGTCACTGGCTCCAGTTAACTGTTGAGTATGTTGAGTATATATACTCCAGGTTGAGTATATGATAATAGCATTTTCATTTTAAAGTGAACTATCTCTTTAGGCCTGCCAAGCATCATTTTCAAATCATGCAGTTTTACAGCGTCAACACAAGGTGATTCAACAACACTGACATGAAAAACAGGAGGAACATTGTGTGACAACACCAGCCAGTTAGAATACTTTTCCATTCACAACTCACAAACATTTTCCATAAATTTCACTGTTGTATCACTAACTGTATACATGGTATTGTGGCAGAAATGTGGGATATTCATGTACAATTTTATAATATTGTTCATGTAGACAGTTATTAAATATTAAAGTAATGGCAAATGACAGAAAGCAATACTGTCTAATAAGAGTCGAGTTGCAACTCCATAAGAATATTTACATTTTATCTTTTAAAAATAGGTTGTTATTTTTACAGATGTTACAGTTTGTGTTAACGAAAAATAAATGTACATTTTACATCTTTATTCAAGCTATAAAAAAATATCTGCCCCAGGGGATGCTACTCCACAAACCACCAACAAATATAAAAAATACTAATATTTATTTAAAACTTTTATGTATATGTCATCAACCCATCTGTTTTGCTTTTAAACTTTTACATTAATAATGAATTTCTTCCTCTACAGGGTAGAAGACTCCAGTCCAGGAAGTCCAGGTCAAGTTTTAAAAGAATAATAGTTATGAAAAAAAAAAAAACTTATTGGAGAAAAACAATATTCAGGTTTGAAATCCTGCTGTTTTTAAAGGGATAGTTCACCCAAAAATGAAAATTGTGTCATAATTTACTCACCCTCAAGCTGTATGAATTTCTTTCTTCTGCTGAACACAAAGAAAGATATTTTGAAGAATGTCGGTAACCAGGCAGTTGATGGGTCCCATTGACTTCCATAGTATTTTTTTTCCTTCTATGGAAGTCAGTGGGGTTCATCAACTGCCTGGTTACCGACATTCTTCAAAATATGTTTCTTTGTGTTCAGCAGAAGAAAGAAATTCATACAGGTTGAGGGTGAGTAAATGATGACACAATTTAAATTTTTGGGTGAACTATCCCTTTAAATCATTTAATTTTTATAGATTTGTAATTTTACCCAAACATTTGAATACATATTGATTGTTTTGTTTGCTCAGAAAAGTGTTGAAATGAAATTAATTGTTCACAGAGAAATGTTAACTTATTGAAAAAAATTTATATGTTCAGAAAATATATAGGTTTGAAATCCTGCTGTTTTTAAATCATTAAATTTTAAGACATTTGTAATTTTATCCAAACATTTTAATAAATATTGATTGTTTTGTTTGTTCAGAAAAGTGTTTTTTGTATGTTCAGAAAAGTGATGAAATGAAATGTTCACAGAAAAATTGTAACATTGAAAAAAATTATGCTATACTATTTTTATTTTATGAATTTTTGAAATTAAAAGTGAGAAAATAAATGGCATTTGTGACAGTCTTTATTTTACAGTACACAAAATGAATGCAGTAATCCCCATTACAGTAGTAGTTATGAAATACAGTACTGTGATTATTACTGTAAAAAAATGTACAGTAATTTTAAAGTTACTGCGATTACATTTACAGTAAGAATACTGTGAAATGAAATACAGCAACTTACTAGCTAATTGCTGCCAGCAAGTTACTGTATTTTTCACAGTATTCTTTTTACAGTGTAATCTATTATTGTCCTTCTCATATTGCAGACTACGGCTATAGAGGCTAATGATGCATTGACATGGAACTTGCAGAGTGATTGGCTGCATCCGAAATCGCATAAATTACTTCTCCATACAGTAGGTACAAAAGAGTTTAGCCCCGTTCCCACCGAAATTACCCGGAACAACCAGGAACTTTTTTTCCCCCAGACCTGCTACTGTCTGCGTTTCCACTGCAGTCTAAAGTACTGTGAAGATTAGGCAAATTAGTCCAGTGATGTAGGACTGCGCGTGACTGCTCCTCCCAGTCAGCGAGTATGGAGGAGATGCAAGCAGCGCTGCTTTTGCTGGTTATGTATTGTTTACTAAAGAGGTAATTAACAAAACGGCGGAAAAAAGACAAGCACTGATACTAAAGCGTATTTTGAAAGCTCATAAAGCTAGATTTAAAGCTACAGTGTGTGATATTTTCCCCCATCTAGTGGTGAAAAGGTATATGACCATCCAGTGAATTTTAGTTTCTGTTCCTCTCAATTCCGATTTAGTTTCAACTCCTACGGTGGCCAGTGTTGCCAACTTAGCGACTTTGTCGCTATATTTAGCGATTTTTCAGACCCCTTTGGCAACTTATTTTCAAAAAAGTGACTAGCGACAAATCTAGCGACTTTTTGGACAAACGTCAGCTACTTTATTTTGCAAAAGTCGCCAGTGCTGTTCTGCGAGCGTGAGGTCTTGCTTTCTCCCTGCCGTCACACCTCTCTCTGCGTTTACCCTGTTCAGTGAGTGGCTGTGGCTGTGGCTGAGAGGAGCAGCGCGTGCCGTTGAACACACACAGCAGCTGACAGACGTGAATGAGCGAACTACACATGAGCACACAGGGGTGCCACGGACCAATCACTTATCTGCTTCCTTTGTTTTATATTTAAAGAATTTAGTTTGACCCGTTATGATTTCCATTCTTCTCGTGTGCTTATCACTTATATTACTCACTCTCACAGAGCTTTAGTTCATCCAGTTTCAGACATCTCTCAGATTGTTAAAAAAAATTTTTAATTCACTATCATACTCGTTCTACTGTATGAAAAAAAGATATAGGAAATGAGAACATATTTATTAGACAGTTGGCTGTATTGTATTCATTTAAAATACAGTATGTGAGCACGGATTAAGAGAAAACACATTAGGCAGGCAGAACGCATGATATTACGCAGCGCCTGAAAATTGTCCCCAGCACACTCTCTATGCAAGCAGGTTGTCATGTTGGTTATGTTTACAGAAGTTAGCCTATTTTCAGGTGCTGCGTAATATCATTGCACCGCTGCACCCATGGTACGGCACAAAGTTCCTTGATTATTACGCAGGAATCAAAGTAACGTTCCTAGCCATATCGGCCTAGAAAAAATCGCAACTTTTCATTTTCCGTCGGTCTTGTAACTACAGAAGAGTCAAGTTTTAAATAGGAAAAATATCGAAACTCTTTGGTCATTTTTGAGCAAGATGCTAATGGTCTAATCAGATTCAATGATCTAGGCTAAGCTATGCTAAAATTGCTACTGCTAGACCCGGAGATCGGCTGAATGGATTCGAAAACGGTAAAACTCAACTGTGAGCCTATTTAAAAAAAAAAATGGAATTCATATATATTCATGTTTGAATGTAAATGGACTACTGATCTAAGCTTATCATATTTATTAACTTATTATTGAAAGTTATTATAAAGGGTTACCATTTTTGTATAATTGTTTGGAAAGTTGTGCTAGTGTGTAGAGGCAAAATACTCTACACAGGCATAGTTGATGCTGATTTGATTGTACCATTGTATTTACCATTAGTTTAACAAATATTAGAAAGTGTCCAAGATCTTTATCTAAATAAACGTTGACTTTACCTTTTGTGTGTGTGTTCATGTTTTTCTATCCTGGTGGGGACCTGAATGTGCACAGACTCATGGGGACTCGTGACACTGTGGGGGACCTAAATTGAGGTCCCCATGAGAAAACAAGCTTTTAAATCACAGAAGTGAGTTTTTTTTTTTAAATGTAAAAATGCAGAAAGTATTCTGTGATGGGTAGGGTTAGTGTAAGGGGATAGAATAAACAGTTTGTACAGTAAAAACCATTACGTCTATGGAGAGTCCCCACAAAGACTCTTGTGAACGAGACATGAGTGTGTGTGTTTGGCCTACATTTTGAGGACCAATATTGGCAGTACAGTAAATCTAATAACTTATAAATTCCTTTATAGATGTCAAATTGGCATTTAAACATTAACAAGTAATTTATTAATTCATAAATTAAAATGCATCATTCATGTGCCACATCGATGATGGCATAAAACAGTGATCTATAAGTGTTTTGTTTTTCATTTTGTTGATTCATAGTATAATGTATCACTATGTTTTTTTTTGTAATTTATTGTAACCCACATAAAACAACACTTTTCAACAGGTGGCACAAAACTCGCGTTCTTCTCAAAAAGTGAAGCCAAGTATACAAGTATGCACACCACAAATTGAACTTCTATTCAATAACATTAAAACATCCGGAGTCACAATGAGAGAATAAACATTTTTTATATATTTAAATACACTCTACAGTAAATATGTACAAAGAAATCATTTAAAATACTTTTGATTATTGTCAATTTAACATGTAACATAATTTCCTTCAAAGGCCACTTCATGTAATGTTCATAACATCTGTTGTGAACTTCAGTTGTTTGTTGAAGAATAGAGACTTCGGATCAAGACAGAATGATTCTTTTAATGAGAACTCTGTGCTGCAGGTCGTCCGAAAACAGTCTGATTTAACAGTACAAAATAAGGCAATTTATCTATATGTTAGGGGGAGTGGTTATACAGCAGAGGAGGAGACATTCAAACAAAGGAATGCATATGTTGTGTAGGTAAAGGGCACACCCTACATAACTGTGTCCCTCGTCCAGATTCAATCAGCATAACAGTGCCATTCAACTGCATAGATGCTAATCCAATCACTCAGGCAGTATTGCTCTGAACTTGTCATGGTAAATAGTCAGGAAATTGCATAGAGACAAAAGACTTAATGTCTCAACCACTTACACAGCCTGACGTAATCTCCCTCAAGTTTACTTCAAAATGTAAAACACAAATATAGATAATGTTTTCAGTTATATTCTATTACATTGGAACCTATATATAACAATGTATACATTTGTAATCTTACACATCCAACGCTTTATTCTGCAAAAATAATGATTTCCTTAGCAAATGCTGTCTGATATAGGTGATTGATTGTGATTAATCTTATTATTAATTGGCATATCATGTAATTAATTCAATTAAAAAAATTATTAATTGACATCATGTTTACTCTTCAACAAGACATTGAGGTTTACATTAAATAAATAATTCACATTTTTATTAGTGCTACATTAGTTTCTATAGGACAAAATCGTTAGACTGTAGTGATAGCCCTTCTCAAAATAGAGGGGTTCTGAAAAAATAAGCCTGTGTCTGGCTCATCCGTCTCATGCTGGTGGTTTGAGTCCTGGATCTGTGCAACCTATTGAAACGTGGACATTTTTCATAAAAATACAACAACAACAACAACATTATGGTAATTTTGTGTGCACTGTAGAAAAAAAAATCGTAAAAAGAAGGTAAATGACTGGCAGCAACGGCTGCCAAACAAAAACATAAAATTTACGTAAATTATCTCAATTTTAATAAGGAAAAATCTGTAAAATAACATTTTTCTCTCAAACTTTTAATGTAAATTTACATAAAGTTTTTGCACTTTATTTGAATTAAGATATTGTACTTTAATTTTACAGTTTTTGTTTGGCAGTCGTAGCTGCCAGTCATTTACCATTTTTTTATGATTTTATTTTTACAGTGAAACTAATAAGATTTACTTTAAAATTACAAAGAACAATGTTAAATTGTTAGTATGGACATAAACCTTTATTATAATGAGCTAAATATTTTATTACAGATTAGTTCTGTAATTTTACATACATTTGTATGTAATTTAAGTAAACAGAAAAATACTGTATAAATAATACAGTAATTTCCCTGTAAAAAAAATGAGAATGACTGTGATTTGTCATTAATGATATAATCCTTAAAATAACAGTCAAGTTGTTAATTTACAGATTTTTTTTAGTAATTTTACATGAATTTGTATGTAATTTATGAAAACAGAAAAATACTGTATAAATAATACAGTAATTTTCCTTTATAAAAATGAGAATTACTGTAATTTGTCATTAATGATATAATCCTTAAAATAACAGTCAAGTTGTTTATTTACAGATATTGTTTGTAATTTTTCATAGTTTTAAACATAATTAAAAATTACAGGAAAATATTGTAAACAATTTAGAGTTATTTTCCGTAAAATTAGGATTTTTATTTTACAGTGTGTGATCCATTGGCTCACCTGATGTGAGTGCTTTCTACAAGCTTTAACTTCTGTATCGGCATACGCCACAAAATGGATTAATGTGTAGATTCTGAAACAAAAAAAACATAATACAACTGAATTATTTATATTCAGACTTTAGGCTGGTTTTACATTTATAATATATTGTATGATCTCCACTTTGTGATTAAGTGAAATACTAAAACAAAAAAAATCAAACAATTTTAAGCATATAAAACAGAATCGTCCACAGTGATGGTCATTTGATTCTTGTGTGTATGTTTAGTTACCTGTGGTATAGCATTGCAACAAATTGCACTAACAGCAATAATGCAAAGCTCAGTAGAAACATCAGTGCAATTGGATCAAGGGAAAACTCTTCTGTTAGGGATCGAGTCCCATTAGGATAAAGTTTTGGGATCTTTATGGAGATTGAGTCACCAATTGCCTCAAGGAAGAAAGTTGCCACTAGCCAAAGTGCATTGCAAAAGAAAAAGGCAAATGTAACCTGTATGAAAGAGAAAAGCAAAACAGCATGGAGACAAAACTTTACTGTTCCAGAGAATATAGACAAAACGTCTCGGTTACGGATGTAACCCTCGTTCCCTGAGGAGGGAACGGAGACGTAACGTTAGTGACTAACGAATGGGGGTTTCGCTTAGAAGCCTATCAACTTCGAGTTTTGAGAAAACGCCCAATGGCGTGCCAATGCCATGGGGCATGCGGAATTTGCATACGTAGCTCCGCCTCACTGCGTGAGTATATAAGGAAGTACGAGGCAATATCGCATTATGTTACCTGCTTGAGGAGCCAAGACTGAACTCCTGCGTTCCAGGCAACACAGCTGATGTGGCAAGGGGACGTTACGTCTCCGTTCCCTCCTCAGGGAACGAGGGTTACATCCGTAACCGAGACGTTCCCTTTCGTTCAGTCACTACGACGTAACGTTAGTGACTAACGAATGGGGGTCCCAATATAATCCCGCCACTCAGCCGTCTTCCAGCGCCCTGCGTAAGTGTGAGTTCCCTGTCGTAAGACTAGTACGGACGAAGGACTCCCACTTAACACAGGATTACCAAGGTACACTGGGAAGCATATCCCAGTGAGGGAATGCCAAGATGCCTACCCGTGGGGAGGACTTAAGAGACACATATGACCCGGAGAGGGTTGCATATGGAAGATCTCTAGGGTACCAGCCGAAGGTGGATTTTTAACCCTAGGGGTGGCGGGGACACGCCAAGGGAAGAAACCCGCTCACTGCGGAGACTTACGGTGAAATACACATGTGGGGGTCGCCAGAGGGAACCATGCACATGGGGCACCTGGCCGGACATGAGGGTCTGGGCTCGAGAGGGCAGACTGAACTGATGTCGGCGTCGACAGTGCTGGAGGAGCTCAGGGCTCTCGGGGAGCTCACCTGAGGAAAATATCGCACGTATCCAGTCCGTGGAGTGGAGTGGCGAGCAAGCGAAGACACCTGAGCCTGGCCCATCACCGGCCCCTCGGGGGGGCGAGTACATAGTCGGACACTGGCTCCACTCGGAGATTGTAGAATCTGGCGAATGTGTTGGGTGTCGCCCAGCCTGCAGCTCTGCAGATGTCTGCTAGCGAGGCGCCATGCGCTAGAGCCCAAGAGGAAGCCACACTCCGGGTGGAGTGTGCCCTCACACCAAGGGGACATGGTCGGCCTTGCTGCTGGTAAGCCAAAGCAATGGTGTCCACTATCCAGTGAGACAGCCTTTGCTTTGAGAGAGCACTTCCCTTCCGCTCTCCACCATAACAGACAAAGAGCTGGTCTGAGGTCCTGAAACACTGCGTCATGTCTACGTAGGCGCGGAGAGCGCGTACTGGACAGAGCAATGCCAAGGCTGGGTCTGCCTCCTCCAAAGGCAGCGCTTGCAGGTTCACCACCTGGTCCTTGAACGGAGTGGTGGGAACCTTGGGCACATATCCAGGCCGGGGTCTCAGGATCACGTGAGAGTTAGCCGGCCCGAACTCCAGGCACGCTTCGTCAACCGAAAATGCCTGCAGGTCCCCGACCCTCTTGACTGAGGCCAATGCGGTCAGCAGAGCCGTCTTCATAGACAGAAACTTAATATCGACCGACCGCAAAGGCTCAAAGGGAGGTCTCTGCAGAGCAGTTAGTACTACTGCGAGGTCCCAAGAGGGTACGAGAGGAGAGCGAGGAGGATTCAGTCTCCTAGCTCCCCTCAGGAACCTGATGACCAGGTCGTGCTGACTTACCTTTTTGTTCTCCAAGAGATCGTGGTGGGCAGATATTGCGGCCACATATACCTTGAGGGTGGAGGGAGACAGCCTTCGCTCCAGCCCCTCTTGGAGAAACTCAAGCACGGACCCGATCGGACATTTCCAGGGGTCTTCTTGGCGGGAAGAGCACCAGGTGACGAAGAGGTTCCACTTCAACGCATAGGCATGCCGAGTGGACTCTGCCCTAGCGGAAGTGATGGTGGCGACCACCGTAGGTGGTAGGCCACTCAAACCTGCCGGGTCCCGTCTAGGAGCCACACGTGGAGGTTCCAAAGGTCGGGACGCGGGTGCCAATGGGTGCCCCGTCTCTGAGTGAGGAGGTCCGGTCTCAGAGGAATAGGCCAGGGAGGGGCTGTCGCAAGGAGAATGAGTTCGGGGAACCAGGTCCGGCCGTGCCAGTACGGGGCGACCAAAAGGACCTGCTCCTTGTCCTCCCTGATTTTGCACAGAAGCTGTGCGAGTAGGCTCACTGGGGGAAAACGCATATTTGCGTAGGCCCCGCGGCCAGCTGTGCGCCAGTGCATCCGTGCCGAGCGTGCCCTCGGTCAGGGAATAATACAGGCTGCAGTGGGAAGAGTCGTGGGAGGCAAACAGGTCTACCTGTGCGTCGCCGAACTGTTCCCAAATCAGCTGAACCGTCCGGGGATGGAGTCTCCATTCTCCCGGGAGAGGCTGAAACCGCGAGAGCTCGTCGGCTGCGTGGTTCAGGACTCCCGGAATATGGACAGCACGAAGGGACCTCAGGCGCTTCTGACTCCATAAGACGAGATGGCGGGCGAGTTGAGACATGCGGCGGGAGCGTAGACCGCCCTGGTGGTTGATGTACGCTACTACGGCCGTGTTGTCTGTCCGGACAAGCACATGTTGACCCTTCAGCAACGCTCGGAAGCGGTGCAGGGCGAACCGTACTGCCAGCAACTCGAGGCAATTGACATGCAGGAGACGCTGGGGTCCTGTCCAGGAGCCCGCGGCTGCTTGTCCATTGCACATGGCACCCCAGCCCGTGGCAGAGGCATCCGTCGATACGACAACATGCCTGGAAACTCGTTCTAAGGGCACACCAGCCCGTAGAAAGCTGAGGTTCGACCACGGGGTGAGTGTCTGTAAGCAGGCCCGAGTCACTTGGACCCGGAGCGTGCCAGACTGCCATGCCCATCTCGGGACTCGATCGCGAAGCCAGTGCTGAAGCGGTCTCATATGAAGCAATCCGAGCGGCGTTACCGCGGCTGCAGATGCCATATGCCCCAGGAGCCTCTGAAAAAGTTTCAGTGGAACCGCATTCTTGCTCTCGATTTGTCGGAGGCAAGTCAGCAGAGACTGCGCGCGCTCGCTCGAAAGCTGCGCGTACATGGCGACCGAGTCGATCTCCATACCGAGAAAAGAGATCCTCTGCACGGGGCAAAGTTTGCTCTTCTCCCAGTTGACCCGAAGGCCCAGACGGGTTAAGTGGTGGAGAACCAGATCTCTGTGTCCGCAAACCTGCTCTCGAGAGTGGCCTAGTATGAGCCAGTCGTCAAGGTAGTTCAGGATGCGGACCCCGTGCTGCCAAAGGGGCGCAAGGGCTGCCTCGGCGATCTTCGTGAAGACGCGAGGGGACAGAGATAACCCGAATGGGAGAACTGCGTACTGGTATGCCCGCCCCTCGAAAGCAAACCGTAGGAACGGTCTGTGTCGAGGAAGGATGGAGACATGGAAGTAGGCGTCCTTCAGGTCAATCGCTGCAAACCAATCGTACGGACGAACGCATTCGAAAAGGCGTTTCGCAGTCAACATCTCGAACGGAAGCCGGTGAAGGGATCGGTTCAAGATGCGAAGGTCCAGGATTGGCCGTAACCCACCGGTTTTCTTGGGTACAATGAAGTAGGGGCTGTAGAACCCCGACCTCATTTCGGCTGGAGGGACAGGCTCGATCGCACCCTTCGCCAGTAGAGTGGCAATCTCCACACGCATGACGGGGGCATGGGCCCCGGTCATGGTATAGCGGACTCCCCTGTAACGGGGAGGAGCCTGCGCGAACTGAATCGCGTAGCCGAGCCTGATGGTCCGGGCAGCCCAGCGGGACAGCCCCGGAAGCTGAAGCCAGGCTTCCAGAGACTGCACCAACGGGGTCATCCGGACGACAGACGTACCCTGGGTGGGGCAGCGAGGCAGCGTTACCGGCGCGGACAGGGGAGGCTGTTGGGCGTCCCCGGGTCGGAGCACGGTTAACGGCTGCGCCCTGACAGAGGAGACCAGGGAAGGACTCGCGTTCCACTGGGGTCTGCTCTACCAGGGGGCTGGCGACAGAGAGGGATGCGAGTGGCGAGACCCGAGGGTGGCGCGCACTGTCATCACCAGTCTCTGGGTGCTCAGAGACAGGAACATGAGTTCTTCCCAAGCGCTGCTAGCCCGGGGGCCAGCAGCGGAAGGATTTTCCCCCGGCCCTCCACCGGGGGAAGGAGAGGCCCTGCTACCATCCCCTGGGAAGAACTGGAACCCATCTCTGAGTTGTCCACCTCCATCCTGGCGTTTAACCAGTCTGGGGAGCGGACTGGGCGACATCCTCAACCACCTCCACGGCGCGGCCCAGGTGAAGGCTGCTGCTGGGGCCGGGCGGGAAGAGGGAGGGCGCCCTCGGCGGCGAGCGGACTGAGGCGACTGGGCCGGCGGCTGGTGCAGCAGCTGGCCGCCGGGGCAGTACGTGTTGCAGCCTCAGTCTGCTCTGGGGCGGCCGAGAACTGTTGGGCGCAGTTCTCAGCCGCGCCGCCGAAGAGGCCAGCCTGGGATATGGGTGAGTTGAGGAGGCGGGCCCGCTCAACGTCCTCCACATCACCAGGTAAGGCCTGGTGTTCTCCCGGACCACAGCTGTGGACATCGCCCGACCCAGGGAGCGTGTGGCCACCTTCACCGCCCGGGGGCGGGGTCAGTTGCGGCACGCAGCTCAATGAAGAGCCCTGGGTCGGCTCCACCCTTGTGCATGTGCAAAGGGGCGGCGGCCTGCCCGTAGCACTGCGGGACCACGCCACCGAAGTAGACGAGCCCACAGGCTTTGGGGGGGGTGCTTAGGACAGCCACACCACGCCACGTCAAAGCCCTCTGTGGACACCGTAGTGCGCAACAGAGAGTTCAACAGTGGGGGGGGAGGGGGCCCCAGTGTACCCTAGGCCGCGGCCCCATCAAGGGCAGAGGGGGGTGTGGCCCGAGGAATGAACGTCGGGGTTCTTAATACCACAGCACCGCCCTCAGGTCACCCTGGCCACCAGCCAAAGTACCATCTCACTCGGGGACGGTAGATTGGGGTGTGGCAGAGGGGACTCTCTCTCCTCACGGAGATCATTGAGTCTCGACCGTGACATCGCGATGGTCACGCCCCCGTAATGGAAACGTGACACATCCGCAAACACTGCCCGTGCGCGCTGAAGCCCAAACACGCTCGAGCAGTGAATGCGTCCTCAGACAGCAGCGGAAAATCGATCGCACCCGGAAGTGCACGGGCGAGCCGTCTTGAAAAAGACGTGCCACGCGCAAGCTCTTTTTGTGAGAGGAAAGCCTCGCAGTCGATGCCGAAGCGCCCAGGGAAACACACACCAGCTGTCAGGCGGACCACTGCACAGATCAGCAGGCAGGAAGTATGCGATCACTGGAACGCGCCGTCACACCAACACCGACTGGAAAGCTGCTCGTCTCGAAGAAGCTGACAGAGTCTCAGAAGGCTGTAGGAGTGAAGAGGTAGGTACTCTTGGCTCCGAAAGCAGAAACATAATGCGATATTGCCTCGTACTTCCTTATATACTCACGCAGTGAGGCGGAGCTACGTATGCAAATTCCGCATGCCCCATGGCATTGGCACGCCATTGGGCGTTTTCTCAAAACTCGAAGTTGATAGGCTTCTAAGCGAAACCCCCATTCGTTAGTCACTAACGTTACGTCGTAGTGACTGAACGAAAGGGAACCAAATTAATTTTTGCAAGCTTATGAGGCTTACCTTATTTCGAAGTTCTCTCAGATCATTAGCAATTTTTTCCTGTTGTTCTTTATTCTCTTTAAGAGGTTCTAGATATTTTTTTTGCAATTCTGTCCAGAAATTGATTTCATCCTGCATGTGGGGAAACAGTACATTTAATTATGTATATGTAAAAGACATATCTGCAACAAGGGCACAAAAAAAAAAGTTCTCCATTGAAAGCCATGTATTATGGCAGAATATATATATATATATATATATATATATATATATATATACATATATATTATTATTATTTTATTTTATTTTTTTACAAATATTATATATAATATTTTTCCTACCATTGGAAGTGCAGATTCATGCAAGGGAAAGTCGTAAGATTTCACTTGCAGATGTTCAATCCAAGCTTTTGGAATTAAAAATATAACAGTTTTAATAGTAGTCTAATTCAACAAGTCAAGAGCATAGGTCAAGAGCAAGAATATTAAGATATTAAGTATGGAATTCATACTTACTTTGATGAGGACTGAGTGTGAACTCTTGTGCCCTACAGTGTGGGAATACAGTATTATTATTATTATTAGTAGTAGTAGTAGTAATTTTATTAAAAATATTAAAATAATCTTAAAGTTAATTATCATATTATATAAAAATAGTAAAAAAATTTATACACAGGTGTATAGAAATTGCATAAAACGCCCTAAGCGATTCCCATAGTGAAACACCGAGCAAAGTTATAAAAAGAACTATATTTTTACCTTTGTGTTTCCAAAGCAATATCTGACTTTTCAGGTTTTGTTTTGGTTTCTGCTGGTATTATCTCCTTGCTGGAATCTTCTTCAGATTCCAAACATGGACATTTGCAACATGTGGCATTCATGAACTTCTTCTTGATGGTATCGACTGCCGTAGTCTTAGCCTGGCCGCCGGTTTCACGAGTGCCCCACGTGACATTGTTCATGTTGACTATAGAGTAAATGGCTAAGAGTAAATACCCGCTGGGAATGCAGAGGAAGTATAACAATCCATAGATGACCAGTGAGAACTCCTGAGGGTGTAAAGCTGCCGTGATGAGGTACAACACCACCATGCCGATGAGGAACAGACCACTGGGGGTCATAAACGTTTTTTGCTTCACTAAATCACCTATGAGAGTTGAGATGAGGAGAGATAGAGATGCATTTGTCACCCATCAAGACATTCAGCTACTTTACATGCTTGCTCTCTTGACATGAATATTTAGAGACCTCATGAATTCAAAATGAGAGTTTTGTAGCTTTTTAGTCTATAATTCCAAGCCTAGATAGTACCTGCAGTCTAAACATATTGATGGACTAAAACATACACTACCGTTCAAAGGTTTGGGGTCTAATGGTCTGAAATAAGTCTCTTATGCTGACCAAGGCTACATTTATTTGATCAAAAAAATAGTAAAAACTGTAATATTATGAAATATAATATATTTTAAAAGGACTGTATTCTATTTTAATATATTTTAAAATATAATTTATGCTTGTGATGGCAAAGCTGAATTTTCAGATGCTAATGTACTAATTTGTACTAATCAACATTGAAAAGAGTAAAAAAAAAAATCAGGATTCTATGATGAACAGAATGTTCAAAAGAACAGCATTTGTTTGAAACCCAATTATTTTGTAACAATGTAAAAGTATTTACTGTCACTTTTTATTAATTGAATGCATATTTGCTGAATAAATATATGCATTTATTCAGCAAAAAAAATCTCACTGACCCTTTGAATGGTAGTGTATGTAAAAACTGAAAAGAATGGGTATTTAAAAAACAAAACATGTTTAAAAAAAAGTTCTAAATCGTGTTTTACACATGAAAAAAGACAGCCATTACCTATGATGCAGAGAACAGTTCCCGCCATGAGAAATGCGTAGAGCACACTCATAAATGCTGCAATTTTAATCTGCATGTCAGATTTCAATTTGAAGCATAAGATGAGATAGACAGCAGGGGGCACTATAGCCAAAGCAAGAGCTATATTTTCATCCAATTGCAAAATGAACACAAAGCTTCCTGCAAGATAAAGAAAGCACTTTAATAGTACCTTAAAAGCACTACTGCTACAGCATAATGAATCTAATGTGCATAAATGACCATTTTTCCATGCAAAACTTTACCTGATATCATGAGACAGATAGTGGCAGGGCCCAAGATGGAAGCTGCCATGCTGATAATCTGGTACAATATGTAAAGTTTTGAGATAGAGCTGTTCCTCTGAGAGGTCAGTCCTCCTGAGCCCAAGAGATCGATGGTGTTGGCCATGGTAGAAGGTCCCCAGCGTCTGCGCTGGTTGTAGAACTCATTAAAATCCTGCGGCGCATTGGTGTAGGCATCAGATGCAGCGTTATACTCAACCCTCCACCCCTGCTGCAGCAGCAGAGTGCACAGCCAACGGTCCTCACCTGACATTACACCAAAAGGAGGGTGAATTAGTTTAGTTTAGGCTGAATTGATATCATGTGGTTAGCTTCATGTAGACATTACCTTGATCATACTGGACGTAGTGGCTGGCTTCAGTTGCTTTAGTTGTATACCTCTTCATGACGTTGTCGTCCATGAGTGCGGCTCCTCTGAAAAGACTGAAACATCCAGGGCTGCACAGTACAGAGCCGAACACGTGCTCCGCAGTCTTTTGCAGCCAGTGGCCTACCGCATATTCAAACTTCTGATACCACACCATGGGCCCTTCAAGCATATTATCTTATTAGTCAGTTTATAATCTATACTATACATAAGTAGTCACAAGTGCATTTTTATTTTTTAGAATAGATGAGTGGATGTGGTTAAATATTGTACCATATTTAATGTACACGTTTCCATAGTTTTCAAAGATGAGTGCATGTCTAGGCCTATATGTGCATTTAGCTAATTTGACTAGTTTCTACCAAATGACAGATGAATTTGCTGAAAAATACCACACTGTATTTGGATGCATGGTTTTAGATGTCAACAACAAAAAAATATGCAAAGCTTTTTTCCTTAATTGTTAAATTTACTATTTATTTTAAGTGTAATAATGTCCGTAAAAAAAGCCTTTGAAACGCAAACGTTTATGGTTGCAAGCCATTAAAGACACAATATGTAAGAATTTTGGATTCAAATATCCAAAAACCACAAACAATGTTATATATTTTCTTGACTTGTGTACTTGTATTATCCCAAATGTTTCCAAGAATGTTTAAATCCAGAGAAATAAGCAATTTTAACCAGGACACGGACCGTGTACGTGCGGAGAAGCGG
Organism: Gobio gobio; assembly: GCF_949357685.1. Classification (NCBI taxonomy): domain Eukaryota; kingdom Metazoa; phylum Chordata; class Actinopteri; order Cypriniformes; family Gobionidae; genus Gobio; species Gobio gobio. The sequence continues at coordinate 40,642,978 of NC_137115.1, read as the reverse complement.
AAGTGCTCGTCTGCGGCATGATAAAAGCTCAGCGAAATCAAGGTGTCATCAAACTACGGCTTTGTTTTGAATAAGTGATCTCTAACGGCAAAAAATGACATATTGTGGCTTTAGACTGGACTGATGAAACTTGATGTAAACAATAGATCTACATAATATTCACAAGTGCAACTCATATGATTCATAATGTATTTGCTCTACAGTTTCTAGCAACTGCAAGAAAAAAAGGCAGAATTGTAAAAAACTCGAAATCACCTTTTATTTGTTCTGACTGTAGAACTTTCACAAAAAAAAAATCATAATCGCTGTTTGCAAAAACCCAAATGGTCTATAGATTTCATAATTGGAATTTGCTTACCTCTATCCCTACAGATGATACATACAGCTCATATTTGGTTATTTGTATTTCATTAAAAACATCTATATTTATTTATTATTTTGACTCTCTTGAATGATTAAAAAAAATCATTATTAGTTATTAGTTTTTTCTGGTTAAAAGTGTAATATATAACCGTGATTCTTTGATAAATAGTTAAAAAATAACAGCTTTTATAGAAATCGTTTGTAACATTATAAATGTCTTTACTGTCACTTTTGATCAAATAAATGTGCCCTTGCTGAAAGTATTAATTTCTTTAAAAAAAAAAAAAAAATTCTTACTGACCCAAAACCTTTGCATGCAGTGTACATATTCTGCACACTAGATATTTAGAAACAATGAAACATTTTTTAAGAAATTATTCTAAAACAATAAAAATGAGCTGATAACAATGGTTTGTACTTAATATATATCCAACCTGTGCCTGTTGGATGAATCCTGCCACAGGCAGCCCCAACCTCTGGGTATAGTTTCAGTCTGTCAATTAACAGCATGACTGCACACGGCTGGAAATCAGTATCCCCATCCAGGGCCAAGATATACGTGTTATCCTTTTCTCTCTAAGGAGTATAAAAAGCATCCAGAGTCTAGCTAATATTGTATTAGAAATGCATGGTGAAGTTTAAAGTTAAGCCTCTAACCTTCAGTTTCTCCTTTAGGGAATCCAGTTCTTCTCTTTCCTCAAACTTTTTTAAGTACTGTCCGTTAAGTCTCCAGCCAAGAATGTAATACAAGTACATTATCTGCAAACACGGGCAATTAGTTCTGTTTACGGGTGCAAAACATCTGCACCTGTGTTTAACTGCACCTTTAAAGGAACACTCCACTATTTTTGAAAATGAAATAGTTTTGAAATTGAGTTTTACCGTTTTCGAATCCATTTAGCCGATCTCCGATAGATCATTGAATCTTATTAGATCTTTAGCATCTCGCTCCAAAAAAATGACCAAAGAGTTTCGATATTTTTCCTTGACTCTTCTGTAGTTACATTGTGTACTAAGACCGACAGAAAATGAAAAGTTGAGATTTTTCTAGCCCGATATGGCTAGGAACTATTCTCTCATACCAGCGCATAATAATCAAGGAACTTTGCTGCCATACCATGGGTGCAGCGGCACAATGATATTACGCAGCGCCTGAAAATAGGCTAACTTCCGTCAACATAACCATTGTGACAACTTGCTTGCACAAGGAGCGTGCCTTGTAACCATGGAGACATTTGTGAGAGACGATTCAGAAGATATTTCCTTTGGTGCAGATCCTGAACCGTATCTATTTGAACCAGAATACCTGGAACTACACAAACTTAGTGCCGGTCACGTTGGAAGTTACCTAGCTGGGGACTATTTTCAGGCACTGCGTAATATCATTGCGCCGCTGCACCCATGGTACGGCAGCAAAGTTCCTTGATTGTTACGCAGGAATGAGAGTATAGTTCCTTGCCATATCGGCCTAGAAAATCGTAACTTTTCATTTTCCGTCGGTCTTAGTACATGATGTAACTACAGAAGTGTTGAGTTTTAAATAGGAAAAATATAGAAACTCTGGTCATTTTTTTGAGCGAGATGCTAACGGTCTAATCAGATTCAATGATCTATGCTATGCGATGCTAAAAGGGCTACCGCCAGATCCGGAGATCGGCTGAATGGATTCGAAAACATTAAAACTCAATTGTTTAACTCTAGGGGAGTTGGAAAAGGAGCCTATTTTAAAAAATAGTGGAGTGTTCCTTTAATGACTCTTACCTGAGACCATCTTTTTTTGTGACGGATAAGTTGCTTGTCTTTGAGGTGAACCATCATCACATTGCCTTTAGGGAGGGTGTATTCCAGCCGACCTCCATAGGGGGTGTTTATGATCTTCTGCCACGGTAGTGGTGGCGCCTGCTTGAATATACATGGATCCTCCTCACTGAAAATGCTAATGCATGTGAAGTATTAGTAGATTAGTTTTTGCATACAAATTCTCAGTACGCATAAACAGATCAAATGAAGGTGGATTCTTACGTGTAAACTTCTTTAATTACATCCACAAGAATTTCAGCGTATTCGTTCGCATGCCGCTGCCTTCCATTATCAACATCCATGAAAGCATCATCAAAATAAACATGGAATTCAAACTCGACATCGCTGTGTTTGTCGGTCTTGGGCCTGTATTTATCAAGCCTGGTAGTAAAATAAATAGCATTGCAGTTGCAATTCAATTGAGACTGAATTTTACAAGTTGAGTAAGTGTAGCCTATGTTTACCTGAACATAGAGATGATTATCTTCATCATTTCATCGTAGGTTTCATGCCACATCGTAGCACAGAGAAACACTCTGATGGTTTCTTTTGCACTGAGGATTACATATTTTAAAATTAGAATTTCTCAGAGGTTACTCTCAGATATCATTTAATTACTAACTTTGTCACATATGTAAAATTGGAAGCTAGTTATTAATCAATTGTTGACATACAGTAAGAGTATAAAGCTATAAAGGTACTGTGCGTGGCATGGTCGAGATAAATTTGGAAGAATGTGATGAGATGTGTTTGAGTTCATATTGAAATTCTATTGAAATAGAGTTTTATTGCAAACTTTGGAATTTTGGTAAATGCAAGCACAGTTTCAAATGCTGAAACTCTTTTAAAACTATAGAGGGGATACATGTGAGATTACAGCCTTTTTGTCAGACGAAACATTTGAGAAGGAAGGAGACTTTAGCAAAATCTCCATTTGCCCTCCTTTTAATCTCACTGACGTTTTGACATTAAAGAGATTTCGGCAACACTTAACAATAAGGTTTCATTTGTTAACATTAGGTAACAAACATGAACTACTCATGAGCAATACATTTGTGATAGTATTTATTGATCTTTGTTAATGTTAGTTTATAAAAATACAGCTGTTCATTGTTTGTTCATGCTAGTTCACAGAGCATTAACCAATGTTAACAAATACAACTTTTGATTTTAATTATGTATTAGTAAATGTTGAAATTAACATTAACAAAGATTAATAAATGTTGTAGAAGTGCAGTTCATGTAGTTCCCCTTCGAGGGAACTCGAACTGCGTCATCGTGACGACACCTCGGGGAACGCCCCTCGCGTAAAGCGTCTGAAGAAACTGTAAAATCAGCCCAATCCGATTGGTGTTGCGTGATGACGTCGTATGTGACGGCATACCCGGAAGATACAAAGAGACGTCTGAACGAAACAGAGATAGCTTTTTTTTGCTCTTCAGCGTTAGCGCTCTGTGTTACCAGTCTGAGAGTATTTGGTGTTGTTATCTACCAACGTTGTTTTCACAAGCATACAGGGCTCGCGAATTCCATGGCCGGTCCCGTGCTGTTGAGGCAGCACGGTTGATCTATCATGGACTCGCAGATGGGTCTGTCAGGGGAACTTGAGAGTGCTTATGCATCTTCTCCTTCCCGGTGACAGCTCCATTGTTCTCCTTCCCCGCGTGGAAGCCCGCGCTGCGGCTTCTTCCCCCGGGGTGGAGGACCCGATGCGTGAGCTGTCTGATTCTGAGGAATTAGATGGGCTCCGTATCGAGGCTCGCCTTTCCTAATGCAGATTCAACCTCGAGTTACCGAGGCGGCGCGCAGGTTTGGGTCTGTTATTAGAGTGATACAACGTGACACGGTGAGAAGGGATACTGTGGGTGCGAGGCATGCAGTCAGCTCCTGAGGGGGCGGGCTGTTTTCATTCAGAAATATCTCGACGCAGACTGCCGTGCGCCTTCGGGTGTTTCAGCCTCGCGCCCTTTGGCTTTTTTCTCGAGGGATGAAAGCCAGTTGTATTATAGCGGCTTGAACCGCGTTGCTGAGGCAACGTGTGGTTTACGAGCCGTATATAATACAATTAAGCAGTATTGTCTGATAATTGTGGCTGCGTTTTATTCTGAGGAATTAAATGAAATATGATCTGACTTTGAGGAGTTAGATATTCAGCCTATTATTCAGACCATGTTCACCGTATTTGTGAAATGTGATACTGTTTGGCTTTCTTCTCGAGGGAGGAAGGCCAATTGTATTATAACTGCTTGAGCCGCGTTGCTGAGGCAACGTGTGATTTTCGAGCCGTATATAATATAATCGAACAGTATTCGCTTTCACCTTACTATGGCTGCATTTAATTCCGAGGAATTAAATTAAAATATTATCTGACTATGAGGAGTTAGATGTATTTTTTACTCAGCCTATCATTCAGACCAGGTTGCACGGTTTGGGTGATTATGATGACATTTAATTCTGAGGAATTGAGTGTCATGTTATCTGACTTTGTTAAGTTAGATACTTAATCAGTCTGTCGCCCAAGCCTGTTTGACTTGTCTGGATATCCATCTAAGATTGGAGGTTGCGGCCCTGTTGAGCTGCTCCCTTAGATGAGGCCCCTGCTGGCCGGCCCCCTCTCCCGGGTAGGAGCGATCGAGGTCGCCTCCCCTGTGGAGCTTTTGGGAATCGATGTTGTGCTCCCGCCGTCTAGTACGTTTCGGGCCACATCGTTTCTCAGCGCACGCGCGCTGCACCAGCCGCCTCTAGCAAAGACCTGCGGCGGTCCAGCAAACGCGTACGCACACCGAAAATCTTCCTCGATTTCGCCCTGCCGGTTAGCCGCTTCAGGGGGTCGGGGAGGAGGCTCGGTTGACACCCGAGGCCGGCCTCGAGAGGCTGGTTCCCTTAGCAGATTATCTCGGCGCATGGTTATGCCTCCGAATATATCTGCATGGGCCCTGCGTACTGTAGAACGGGGTTACAGGCCGCAGTTCAGTTCCCTCCCCCGAAGTCTAACGGGGTGGTCTGGATTGTGGTCGGCCCAGAGCAGGTGCGGGTAATGGAACAGGAAGTACACTCCCTGTCGGTTAAGGAGGCTTTGAACGTATTCCTCCGCCAGTCAGGGAGTCCGGGTCCTACAGCCGGTACTTCATAGTTCCTAAGAAGGATGGCCAGTTGCGTCCAACTTTAGATCGGAGGTACTTGGATCGTTCTCCGAGGAGATTCAGATTCAAGATGCTTGAGTGTCGTGGTTCAGATCCAGTCTGAGGACTGGTCTGTCACGGTGGATCTAAAGAGGACACATACTTCCATGTTCCATCCTTCTGTGTCACGGGGGATTCCTGAGGTTCGCTTTCGGGGGCGAAGCATATCATTATCAGGTTCCTCCATTCGGGCATCACTGTACAGCAGTTTAGGACTGCTGGGACTTGCGGCAGCTGCGTCCAACAGAATTTCTCTTGGCCTGCTGCACGAGACCCCTACAGTGGTGGCTGGGAACCAGGGAGGTTTTCCTTGAGGGGAAGACCATTCTGTATGATCAGGGTAACGCGCAGATGCCTTCGTTCTCTCGTCATATGGAAGAGACCTTGGTTCCTGTCCCGGGGGCCAGTGCTGGGAGCTTCATGTTGCCGGGAAACCGTTTCAACAGACGCATCCCTCACTGGTTGGGACACGGTCATGGAAGGCCGCTTTTTCAGAGGTCTGTGGGAGACCCGGCATTCTTCCTGGCACATCTACTGCCTGGAAATGCTGGCGGTCTACGAAGCTCTGAGGAGCTTCCTCCCGGACCTCCGCGGCCACCATGTCCTGATGCAGAAGTGAACCAGGGGGTTTTCCTTGAGGGGAAATTCATTCTGTATGATCAGGGTAACGCGCAGCTGCCTTCGTTCCCTCGTCATATGGAAGAGACCTGGGTTCCTGTCCCAGGGGCCAGTGCTGGGAGCATCATGTTGCCGGGAAACCGTTTCAACAGACGCATCCCTCACTGGTTGGGACACGGTTATGGAAGGCCGCTTTTTCAGAGGTCTGTGGGAGACCCGGCATTCTTCCTGGCACATCAACTGCCTGGGAATGCTGGCGGTCTACTAAGCTCTGAGGAGCTTCCTCCCGGACCTCCGCGGCCACCATGTCCTGATGCGTAAGTGAACCAGGGGGCTTTCCTTGAGGGGAAATTCATTCTGTATGATCAGGGTAACGCGCAGATGCCTTCGTTCCCTTGTCATATGGAAGAGACCTTGGTTCCTGTCCCGGGGGCCAGTGCTGGGAGCATCATGTTGTCAGGAAACCGTTTCAACAGACACATCCCTCACTGGTTGGGACACGGTCATGGAAGGCCGCTTTTTCAGAGGTCTGTGGGAGACCCGGCATTTTTCCTGGCACATCAACTGCCTGGAAATGCTGGTGGTCTACAAAGCTCTGAGTAGCTTTCTCCCGGACCTCCGCGGCCATCATGTCCTGATACGATCCGACAATATGTCGGCAGTATCGTATCTAAACCACCAGGGGGGCCTGAGGTCGCGCCCTCTTTGCAGACTGGCGCATCAGGTTCTCCTGTGGTCCCAGGGGAGGTTGTCATCCCTCAGGGCGATGTACATCCCCGGGGACCAAAACTAGGGAGCAGACATCCTGTCGAGGCAGGGGCTGAGGCCCGGGGAATGGCGACTCCACCCCGAGGTGGTGGAGGCTATGTGCGAGCGGTTGGGCCCGGTGGAAGTGGATCTATTCGCGTCTCAAGAGACGTCCCACTGCCCGCTGTGGTTCTCCCTCACTCATCCGGCCCTGCTGGGGCTGGATGCCATGGCACAGATGTGGCCGAGGCTACGTCTGTACGCTTTTCCCCGATCACTCTGCTCCCGGGAGTACTGGAGCGTGTCCGTCGGGAGGGCATCAGCCTTCTCTTAGTAGCACCCCGGTGGCCCACTTTAGTATGGTTATCCGACATCATCTACCTGCGGGACGGTCCCCCATGGCAGGTCTCTCTGAGGAGGGACCTGCTATCTCAGGCCGAGGGCACGATTTAAGCTTACCCCCGGCCAGAGGTGTGGGGTCACTGGGTCTGGCCCTTGAGGGGGCCCAGTACCTAGTAGAGGGCCTGTCTGCGGGTGTCGTAGAGACCCTACTCAGCTCCAGAGCTCCTTCCAGCAGGAGGTTGTACAGCCTGAAGTGGAAGGTTTTCCACTTGGCGTAGAGAGCGGGAGGTGAACCCAGTTATCTGCCCGGTGGCTTCAGTGCTGGAGTTCCGTCAAGACCGCTTCTCCGCCGGTCTTTCCCCGTCCACACTTAAGGCGTATGTGGCTGCCATTTGGGCTTTCCACGCACCTCTAAGTGATGGGCCGTTGGGAAGGCACTATCTGGTTGTACGATTCCTCCGTGGGGCTCGGAGGATGAGGCCTGCGGCTCATTCCAGGGTCCCAACCTGGGACCTGGCGGTGGTGCTCGAGGGTTTGGCTGAGGCCCCCTTTGAGCCGCCGGAGTCGGCTGAGGCGAGAATACTGACCTTCAAGGTGGCTTTTTTTCCTTGCTATCACTTCTCTGAGGAGAGTGGGGGACCTCCAGGCCTTGGCTATCACGCCGACTTGCCTGGAGTTTGCCCCTGGCATGGTTAAAGCCATCTTGCATCCCAGCCAGGGCTACGTGCCCAAGGTGCCATCTAACAGGGCAAGGTCAGTGGTTCTCCAGGCATTCCATCCTCCACCTCACGTGACGGCGGAAGAGAGCAGACTTCACCTCCTCTGCCCCGTGCGGGCATTGAGGATTTATCTGGAGAAGTCTGCTCAGTGGAGAAAGTCAGACCAGCTGTTGGTGTGTTTTGGTTCACCCAAGAAAGGGCTGCCTGCGTCAAAGCAGACGATTAGTAACTGGATTGTCCAGGCTATAGCCATGGCTTATCGGGTGCGCAACCTGCCTTCACCCTTAGCCGTGGGGGCCCATTCTACCAGGAGCATGGCCTCCTCGGTAGCCCTCCTTTCTGGGGCCTCTATGCTAGACATCTGCGAGGCAGCTGGGTGGGCCACTCCTCACACCTTCATTCGTTTTTATAGTCTGCATCTCCCTGAGACGCCTGGCGCGAGAGTGCTCGCCCCCTAGTTGTGCCTGGTTCCAGCTTCACACTGGGGTGGGTATGATTGGTGCGGGATAGTTGGTACTCGTTCCCCAAAGTGTCGTCACGATGACGCAGTTCGAGTTCCCTCGAAGGGGAACGTCTCGGGTTATGACTATAACCCTTGTTCCCCGAGAAGGGGAACGAGACACTGCGTCTCGTGTCCACCCAATCATCAGAGCGCTCGCTTCATCGCAAAGAACGCTATCTCTGTTTCGTTCAGACGTCTCTTTGTATCTTCCGGGTATGCCGTCACATACGACGTCATCACGCAACACCAATCGGATTGGGCTGATTTTACAGTTTCTTCAGACGCTTTACGCGAGGGGCGTTCCCCGAAGTGTCGTCACGATGACGCAGTGTCTCGTTCCCCTTCTCGGGGAACAAGGGTTATAGTCATAACCCGAGACGTTAACTAATGTTAACTAATGAAACCTTATTATAAAGTGTTACAAAGATCTCATTTGTCATTTTTAATGGGAACACATTTAATGTAAAATGCTTTGATTAAGATAATTTTGTCTAATTTGCCTAAATATATAAAAATTAAAGCAAAATAAAAGAATATATAAAATTCTTTAAAATATAAAAAAACAAAATGAATCATTTTAAATGACACAAGTGAAATTAGCCATCGCAACATTAATGTACAGTATGTAAATGGATATTTAATTACTTTACATTTAGCAGTGTTATTAAATTATTCATGTTTTTATAGACTGACATGAAGAGTCAGATAATACACTATAAAAAAAAATCAGGTTTCTAATTGAAAATTTTCAAGTGACCGATCACATCAAAATTTTTTAGTTGGCCAAATTGAATTTCTGTGAATTAAATTGCATCAATTCACAGAAATTCAATTTGGCCAACTGAAAAATGTAGATGTGATCGGTCACTTGAAAATTTTCAATTGGAAACCTGATTTTTTTTTTACAGTGTATAAATGTAAAAAACAATGAGAATGCACCATTAAATAGTCAATATCGATACAGATAATTTAAAAAATCTCTAATATTGGCTGATGTATTAAAGGAATAGTTCCTTGCTAATTTTCCAAAAATTTAATTCTGTCATCATTTAGTCACGCTCAAGTTGTTCCAAACCTGTATACATTTCTGTATGAAAGAAATTCAAGCAGGTTTGGAACAACTTGAGGGTGAGTAAATGATGACATTTTTGGGTGAACTATCCCTTTAACAATATATGCAGCCATACTTAGAAAGTTGAAACGCTCACCCCTTTTTCTCCTTGATTCTCTTTCTGATTTCAAAACGGGTGTTCAGCAACATGGACTGCTCCAGAAACGCTCCTTCATACATGCGTCGCACAAACAGATCTTGGGTTCTCTCAATTCGATGGATCTTCAGAAACCAGATGTAAAATGTACTGAGCATGAGTCCCAACCACCAGCTCAGAGCAGAGCAGATCAAACACGCCAGTCCTCCTGTACTCCTGGTTACAACAATGTCCCTGGCGTGTAGAGTTTTTAAAGCATCAGTCAACATCAAATGCAACAATGTGTCACTGGGTTTCGCCTGAATGTTCTCAAAACAGGTAGAATGATTAGACTCTGTGAGTGTGACTGCAAGTGGGGAAAAAAACACTGCCAAAACTGAAATCGAGGCCAGGCACATGGGCAAGGCGAAGCTGCGGTGCAGGGCGTGCATCTTGCAAGCCACAACTACAAACCAGCGGCACAGCGCAGAGGATGCAATCTGGATCGCCACCAATGAAATAACAACCACTTCGAAGACGATTTTGACCGATTTCCAGTTCTGACCTGACAGAGTAATGCAAGCTCCAACCACAGCTGAAGTAATCAGGATTCTCATCAAACTGGAGATGATGCACACCACATTACGGGACTGAGCAATGTCTTTGGAAATGTCCTCTAGAGATGAGATGGAGAAGAGCGTGCTGTAGTTCTCCCACCAGTTCACAGAAACCAAGATGGTCCCCACGATGGCAAGGCCAATTGATACTTTCATCTGAGGGGAATGTTCGAATACCAGATAACTGACTGCCAAAAGGACATAACCCAGGACGATTAAGAAAATGGAGCATACGGGGAGCATTATAAGCCGTTTTCTCTCTTTGGCGAGGCACTCAGCGACAACCTGGAACACTGCTGACAGGATGCTCACGCTGTTTAGGATCATCACATTAGTGACAATGTCAAAGTGTGGCATGGCTACTATTGTTAGAATTGCAGCTCCCAATGCTACCAGGAACTCAACACACAGGACCTAGAGCAAAGGTCAAATCAAAGTCAGAAAGGTTATGGCAGTAACAATCAGGTTCATCGCCTACTATACATCTGTTAATCAAAAACTCTGTTTGCTTACCCAAAAAACTGTTTTTTTAGAGGGCATGGTCGCACTCTTGAAAATGAACTTCCATGTGCTTTTTAGCAGAAGGAGAACACTCGGCCCAACCAGAACGAAGCCAATGCCAAGTAGGGCGGTTGGCTTTTTTTCTGGACATATAATCTGAGTTTGATTGTTCCCAAATGTTATCAAAAGCAGAAATGATGTCTGTAAAGAAAGAAAAAAATTCAGTCTAACCGAGCCTTTTGTTTAATATTAAATAGATAAGTTAAATGTTATCCTATCATCCCAAAATGATTAGCCAATGATTAACAAAGCAGCTCACTTTACTGAGCAGCGCAAGGACAAAGACGAGTACACCAACAATGGCACACGAGAACCATTTCAAACACTGCACTCGTTTCTTTGGTGTCTGTTCATCTTGAATGATTGGCACTTCCCTGCACGCATCCCAAGATCGCCTGTTTTGAAGGGAAAAAAAAGGGAATAGCTTAATGGAAAATTTGAAAACACACACACGCACACGCACACACACACACACACACACACACACACACACACACACACACACACACACACACACACACACACACACACACACACACACACACACACACACACACACATTTAATGTTTGTGGCAATCTAGATTTTAATTATTTAATATAAGTTTGATAAATGAAAAAAAAAAAAAAAAGCTTACCTGAATTCATGTCTCTGCTGCTTTTCCATAGTGATGTTTGCAAAGCAACAAAAACCTCTGATTAACCATCTGTAAAACAGACCAGAGCCTTATAACCAGATGGGAGGGAGCACAACGCTATCATTCAACACGTTTTCTATTTCTACAGAAATCAACTACCTGTCCAAGTTCAGTCTAATTTACCACTCCCTTTGATGAATGAAAGGGTTTTTCACATATTTTAAGCGACTTATTTAAGTGTTTATTCAAGTATGCTATTAGTATACTGTATACATCTTTTAAATTAAAAATAAGAAAATATAGTTTCAGTGTCTTTTTATGTACTTTTCATATATATTCTTAAAATTATAGTTAAGTATACTTGACTTATACTGACAGAAAAGTCTAAGTATATTTGGCCTATCTTTTGATCGAGATATACTTAAAAGTATAATTAAGTATTCTAAGTATACTTGGCTTGATAGTTGTGTTTACTCTTTTGATGAATTAGCCTATTAAATATCTTTTTCACATAGTTTTACATACTGTCTTATAAACATTGTTTGAAAATATTGATTTATAAAAAAACAGTTATGTTCCTAATTGCTTACACAAAATGTAAAAACATGATTATCAAACATCTTATAAGCATATAAGTTCAAAGCTGCCTAACGTTACCGAATTAAAGGGTTAGTTCACCCAAAAAATGAAAATAATGTAATTTATTACTCACCCTCATGCCGTTCCACACCCGTAAGACCTCCGTTCATTTTCAGAAAACAAATGAGGAAATTTTTGTTGAAATCTGAAGGCTCAGTGAGGCCTCCATAGAGAGCAAAGCAATTTACACTCTCAAGATCCATTAATGTACTAAAAACATATTTAAAGCAGTCCATGTGAGTACAGTGGTTCAATATTAATATTATAAAGCGATGATAATATTTTTCGTGGGCCAAAAAAAACAACGAAATAACGACTTCTATACACTCTAAAAAAAAAGGCTCGTAATCATAGGGGAACCTTTTTTAGTGCTATATAGCACCAATTTTGGTGCTTCAGTGGTTCTTCAGCGGTTCTTCAGAGGTGCTATATAGCACCTTAGTCAAAGAACCGGTGAAGAACCTCTGAAGAACCGCTGAAGAACCTCTGAAGAACCGCTGAAGAACCACTGAAGCACCAAAATTGGTGCTATATAGCACTAAAAAAAGGTTCCCCTATGATTACGAGCCAAGAACCATTTTTGGTGCAATATAGAACCTTTTTTTTTTTAGAGTGTAGTGATAACCGATTTCAAAACAATGCTTCATGAAGCTTTGGAGCATATCGAATCAGTGAGTCGATTCAGGGGTTCGGAGCGCCAAAGTCACGTGATTTCAGCAGTTTTGCGGTTTGACACGCGTTATTTAGTTTTTTTTTTGGCACACCAAAAATATTCTCGTCGCTTTATAATATTAATATTGAGCCACTGTACTCACATGGGCTGCTTTAAATGTGTTTTTAGTACATTAATGGATCTTGAGAGTGTAAATTGCTTTGCTCTCTATGGAGACCTCACTGAGCCTTCGGATTTCAACAAAAATATCTTCATTTGTCTTCCGAAGATGAACGGAGGTCTTACTGGTGTGGAACGGCATGAGGGTGAGTAATAAATTACATTATTTTCATTTTTTTTGTGAACTTACCCTTTAAATGTCGACCCAGGAAGGGTTAATGATTATGAAGTTTTGGGGATGTTGATAGAGTTGATCTGTTTTGATCATCGTTCTGAATCCGATCCGGACGTAGTTTTTACAATTTTTTTGTTTAAAATGCCTTTTTATGAAACTGACCCACATTTAAGTGTTGCTAAAAAAAAGGATACATGAAGCTAAAATGTTTTTAAAATGGAAAGAGTTAAGTACAGTTAAAGCTAGCCTATAGTTCAAGTATAAACTAAATTACTAGTTTATAGGGAGTATACTTCAAAGTGTACTTTCATAAACTAAAAAATGTGCTACAAGTATTTGAGAGACGCGCGCCCGGACGCGCCACGCGCGCAGCCCTGTCCGCGCGTCTTTCAAAGTATACTACACAACGGATGCGCGCGGAGGATCGCGTTCGACACATGCGCAGTAAAAAAGTGTCTATGCTCTACCAGACATCGGAGGGCAGCACTGAGTCCTGTCATCAACGGGACATTCGCTGGGCAGAACTGTAGTACATCCACCATTGCAACATAGTTTGGAAGAAACAGAAGAATCAAAAATTCTCGCAATTCACAAGCGCGTATTGAACCGTGAAAGCCGTACCGAACGGTTCAATATTATATTGAGAATTGTGGCATCCCTAATACATATATGTTTAAGCAGGAAAAAAAAAAAAAAAAAATATATATATATATATATATATATATATATATATATATATATATATATATATATATATATATATTTTTTTTTTTTTTTTTTTTTTCCTGCTTAAACTGGATATTACCTCTCAACAACTCTCAATAAGAACCGGACAATATTTGCTCTACCTTTTCCGACGGCCACCTCTTCATTCTGGACACTATGCCATCTGAACCCAGCAAGAAACGCACCCGCGACGGGTCAACTGAGACTGAACCAGAATCACCTCCCGCTCTCGCAACTTCTACAATCACCATCGAGGTCAGTTTACTACAATCCATAAACAGCAAACTTTCTATACTGGAACATCTTCATGCAGACATTAAGGATTTAAAAGCCAGCCAATTTTCTCAATCACAGATCGACACACTCGCATTAGAAAACCGTGAGCTAAAAGGAAATGTCACAAACTTATCCAACCAGGTTAATCATCTCACCAGCGAAAACCGAATCATGAAAGAAAAATTACTATACCTCCAATGCCGCAGCATGCGCAAAAACCTAATTTTTTCAGGAATCTCTCTACCAACATCTACACCTGACGACCCGGAGAAAGCAGTTAAAGAATTCATGCAATCATCCCTGAAAATTCCACCAGAGACAGTTAACAGGATTACCTTCCACCGAGTACACCGTCTCACTTCCAAAGACAATAAAAAGCCACCTCTGATAATAGCGAAATTCTTCTAATGCTTCGAATTCGACCACTCTCCTCTCTCTTCCTATATCTCGATCTCCCCCCTGTCCACTCTTTCTCTCTTTTTCTCTCAATGTTCAGTGTTCATTATGTTTTGTCTATACATGTTGGTTTGTATGTCCTGTTTGTTTTTGTTCATTATGCCTGTTGGCTGAACTTCAATTGTGATCCTTGTGTTTTGAATGCTAAACAGGAAATGCTGACGCCACTCCAGAACCAGATTTCCTATCTATCTAGAACCCCCTATCCTGTACAACTCATTAGTGGGGTTGGATCTCAGGCAAAGAGGATCAAAGTCTTTAAACATTTGGATAATTTAAAAGCTGACATATGCCTCCTACAAGAAACTCACCTCTCAGAATCAGACTACACCCGCATCAAATCAACACAATTCAGTCACCTATTTTCAGCACCTTACAACACAAAACAAAGGGGAGTTTGTATTTTGATTAGAAAAAGTATCTCATTCACTCATAACACCACCATCACAGACCCAGAAGAACGTTTTATCATCATAAACATCTCAATTAACAGCACCCCTGTTACAATTGCTAATGTTTATGGTCCTAATACAGATGATCCAGGTTTCTTTCAGAACCTCTTTGCCTCCATCTCAACTCTATCTGACTGTCCGACTTCAATACAGTTTTAGACCCCACAATAGACAGATCTGATCACTCAAAAAACAAACGAATCTGGCAATCCACAAAAACAATAAATTTTGGCCTTGTCGATGGTTGGCGGCTTCAGCACCCGAACTCCAAAGACTACTCTTTTTTTTCTCCAGTCCACCACTCTTATTCCCGTATTGATTATTCTCTAACCAGCAACTCTATCATGCCGAATATTTCTGATTCAACAATACATCCCATAGTCATTAGTGACCATGCTCCGGTTACAACCAAATGGAGCAAAACCAACCTACAGAAACCCATTAGCAGATGGCGTTTCAACACATCTCTCTTGCAAGACCCAAAATTCATCAGTTTTATTAGGAGAGAGTGGGCATTCTTTCTAGAAATGAACGATTCCCCTGGAACCTCTCCATCCCTTCTGTGGGAAACAGGAAAAGCAGTGATTAGAGGAAGAATTATTTCATACTCTGTATATAATAAAAAGAAAGAAAAAGATCAGGAAGTAGAACTAAATAACAAAATTAAACAATTGGAAGAAATCAATGCAAGCAACCCAACAGAAGAAACACAGTCGGAACTGAGAAAATATAAATTCAAACTCAATGAAATTCTCAACAAACACACTCCATTTATGATCCATCGTTTAAGGCAAGAAAACTTCCACCATAGCAATAAATCAGGTAAATACTTAGCAAATCAAATTCGACGTAACAAAGAAAAAGCAACAATCCCAGTCATAAAGAACGCAGCAGGGAAGCCAACCAGCTCACCCGAAGAAATAAATCAGGTTTTTTACAATTTTTACAATAAACTATATTCTTCAGAAATAAACCCCAATCAGGAATCCATTGACTCATTCCTAAATAGCATTAAATTACCACAACTCAATGAAAATCAAACAAATAATTTAGAGTCACCTACAACTCAACAAGAACTGTATGCTGCTCTTAAACATATGCCTAATAATAAAGCACCAGGTCCGGATGGCTTCCCTGCTGAGTTCTACAAACAATTCTGGTCCATCTTGGCTCCACTTTTCATCAGAAAGATTAATGAATCAAAACAAAAAGGAAGACTTCCAGCTAGTTCCACCACAGCGTCAATTTCACTCTTCCTTAAGCCCAATAAGGACCCAACAATGCCATCCAGCTACCGGCCAATCTCTCTTCTCAATGTTGACAATAAAATAATCGCAAAAACATTAGCACGTAGACTAGAAGAGGTGTCTCCATCCATTATCCACCCAGACCAAACTGGCTTCATTAAAGGCAGAATTTCATCCTCCAACCCCCGCAGACTGTTTAATGTCATGTACCACTCCTCAACTCTTCAAAAAAATACCATTATAGCAACTCTTGATGCAGAAAAAGCTTTTGATAGGGTAAACTGGAATTTCCTGTTTTCCACTTTGGGGCGGTTTGGTTTCGGGGAATCGTTCATTAAATGGGTTAAACTTCTTTACACTTCATCTTCAGCCACAGTGATCACCAATGGACTAACATAAAAAAGTTTCACTCTACACCGGGGAACTAGACAGGGATGCCCACTCTCCCCTTTTCTATTTACCATCTTCATTGAACCCCTAGCAGCCGCCATCCGTCAGAACCCCCGCATCAAGGGAGTTCAGACTCCAACTATGGGTCATAAAATCAGTCTCTACGCCGACGACATCCTTCTCTTTCTTCAAGACCCCAGAGTATCAGTACAAGAAACAATTAAACTCATTGACGCATTCTCTAATATTTCTGAATACGCAATCAATTGGAATAAGTCTGCAATTCTCCCTTTACACTCGAACAGCTGGGATGTGACAGCCCACTCTTCACCGATCCCACTCTGCACTAATTATGTCACATATTTCGGGATAAAGGTCTCCGCCAGGCTGTCAGACTTACTTACTCTAAATTTCTCCCCACTGCTCAATTCAATAGTTGATGACCTGCAGCGCTGGATGAACCTCCCACTATCCATCATGGGCAGGATATCAGTCATCAAAATGACAATATTACCCAAAATAAATTATTTATTCTCAATGATTCTGACTCAGCCCACCTCACTCTGGTTTAAGACTCTCGACTCAACAATTACTAAATTCTACTGGAAAAATAAGACACCAAGAATCAAACTGACCACTCTACCAAAACCTAAAGTACTGGGAGGACTAGAGGCTCCACACTTCCAGCACTATGCCCTGGCCAACCAGCTTCAATACATCTACAAATGGTTACATCCCACCCCCTCAGACAACACCTGGTTAGACTTAGAACAAACCATCTGCAAGGATATTCAGATCTCAGACCTCCCATTCTGCAGTCAGTCAGTCAAAAAACATCCTTCCTTCAAAGCACCAACAGTATCGTCCAGTCTGAAAGCCTGGTGGAAATTCTATCACATTACTGGTTCACCTGTAGCACCATCAATTCGCACCCCAATTTGGAATAACCCCGACTTCACTGTCAACAAAAAAACACTCAACTTTCTCACATGGATAGGCAAGGGTATCACTCAACTTCACCACATCATTCAAGACAAAAATCTGGTTTCATTCTCTTATTTGGTCTAGAAGCACGGCATCGAGAGTAAACATTTCTTAGAATACCTACAAATGAAATAATCTATTCAAGCAAAAAATTATATTCAAACCGCTAACCTGGACATCCCTCCACCAATCTTGGAGCTGATCAACATCCCCTCACCCAAAAAAATTCTCTCCAAAATGTACAAAATTAAATCTCGTTCAGAAAAAAACATTAAGCCTGCCATATCACAAATGGGAATCAGACTTGTCCATTACTCCCGGTGCCGACTTCTGGACCCAAATCTGTAAAAACGTCTACCTAATGACAAAAAATAGTAATCTACAACTAATACAATACAAGGTACTTCACAGATTTCACTTCACTGCACAGAAATTGTCTAAAATGGGGTTTGGTTCTGATTTATGTTCTCACTGCATGCAAAATAACCCAGACACATACATTCATGCTGTCTGGCAATGCACTCCAGTCAGCCGTTTTTGGGTAAGTGTCACAGAATCACTCTCTTCTATCTTTGGCTGTCACATCCCAGCAACCCCTTCCCTGTGCATTCTTGGTGATACTACCACAATCAATTTAAGCACCTCATGCAATAAAACACTGCTAGTAGCACTGACTATCGCCAAGAAAACAATCCTCATGAACTGGAAAGCAAGGAACAATATACATATTACTCACTGGAAAAACTTGTTCACAGATTATATATCAATAGACAATCTATCATCTCCAAACTTAATCAACACTCGAGATACACCCTCACTTTGGTCACCTTTCATCACCTACTTACAGTCCTGACCCTCTGTGACTGAGATCCAAGTCACAACGTTTGATCCACACATTCCTCCACATCCACTAGGGCGGAGGATGGTAGCTGGAACAACTGTTATTATGATTATTATTATTAATCATTATTAGTTACATATAAATAGAATCTCCCTCTCCCCTTCCTCCCTCTTCTATCTCTTTTTTCCTAATAACTTTATTCTTTTTCCCCTCCCCTCTCTCTCTCTCTCTCTCTCTCTCTCTCTCTCTCTCTCTCTCTCTCGACTTCTCTTTACTCATCTTTATTCTGCCTGGGCCCCATGGATGGCTCGGACGGCCCGGTCCTGTCGGGTTGCCATGTTGGTTTGGTGTTGATCGATCCGGAGGGGTATCTGTGGGTTCTGGGCCTCCATGGAGCGCCCTCCTCACTCGGACATGCACACACCTCTCCCTGGTAGCACTCAACAAGCCTCACTCTCTTTTAAATGCTCTACACATTAGGCTGCACACATCATACTTCCACCAATAACAAGAACAACATAGACTAGGGTAAGTGAGGTGTGCATGTAGATGCCTTAGCAGGTGTTTCACTGCACACTTCACTTCTTTTAATGCATACATTTCAGAGAAGGCATATATCCACTAATACATAGGGGGAGTGCGTTGTGCAGGGGGGAATCTGGGTAGATATTCACCCTGCATATCCACTTCTTTTAATGCATTACATTAGAGAAAGCCCACAATTTAGCCATTCACACTCATACATAGGACGAAAGTGGTGGGTTGAGTATTGGCTCTGGGGTCGGGGTGTGGTAGGTCGTGTGTGTGTGTGTGTGTGGGGGGGGGGGGTTGTGTGCTGGGGGCCTGGGGGCCGGATGGCGGGCAGGGCCTTCCCTCTGCCGCCTCACCTTGGTATACCTTGTGGGGGGACCGGGGGACACTGTGGCTATGTATGGGTGCCCAGGCAGTCTGCTTAATCAGTCAGCCAATCAATTATTTCTATTCTCTTTTATTCCACTTATTTATGTAAAGAAAATAACTACTTTTTTTTCTTTTTCCCTCTGTAACCATCCTATGTGATCCAGCTTCCATCACCCCGGCCCAACAATAAGCCAGCATTACTCCTTATATGCACCCACCCACACACACATACACACACACACACACACACACACACACACACACACACACACACACACACACACACACACACACACACACACACACACACACACACACACACTAACACACGGACATTCCCACATACTCATTAAACCCCCCCAACCCCGCAAGGCCACCACTTCCACATTCCCAGATCCACCATACGTACTCAACTCCCAAATCCCCCCCCCACAATCCCGCCCCCTCCCTTCTGTTTCTTCACTCCTGTCATTTATTTTATTCTCGTCATTTAATTTCTGCACAGCAAATTTCAGGAGTTGAAAAATCATGAGTTAGACAAAAAAGTGTGAATGAGTTAAATTTTTGAGTTATTTTTTACATTTTGACTACCATGTGTGTTATTGGATACTCCCTGGCTGTGTTGTATTTTGGCGTTCATTCATTGGTGTTCAGGAGCGTGTTTTAACACTACATCTGGAGTTACATTTTGAGAAGTGCGTCACGACACGACCCTGGTTCTGCAGCACAAATAATGGACTTATGTGCTTCGTCGTGAGGTAGGTAAAAGTGGATATAAAAAAACCTTATTTCAACATGTTCTATATTTTCTGACAAACAAGTTGTCATAGCTGTTACGTTATATACTGTGTAACGTCAACGACATGGCAACGAACGTATAGCCTACCACTTGTTTCAACATTTGAAATGGCTATTTGCGCGGGCTTTTTGTCGATGTAAACGAGCTAACCGTCTTTCCATTTGTAACGCTTTGCAGGGAGACCGGACAGCTGGACCGATTGGCTTCAGCCAAGTGCAAGCAAAACTCACGTAGGCAGGCTGACGTTTCACATGGGGTTTATTATCAGCGCCATTCCCATGCACACATGGGGTAACGTTAGTCTGCAACACTTTACTGACAATAGCGTTACTGAACGGAAAAGTAAACGATAAAGAGCAACAGAAATATATAACGCATACATGCAGCTCACAGCTCGTGCTCCATCTAAGGATTGCCCACTCAGCGAGTGAGTAAAACAAGTGCCTTCCCCCTTAAAGGAGCAGCACCGAATTGTACTTGTTACACATTCACTGTGTTTCTGAAAATGAGTGTTTTGCCGTCAAATTGAAGTGGCGACTCAGCTCAAGTAACGTAATTCACTGTTAGCTGCCTATATGTTTTGCTGTTAGATTTTACAGTATGACAGCAATTGTTTTCAAAGTGTGTCCATGCATTGAATTTCTGAACCAAATGTATGAATTTGCTCAAATAAAGGCAGTAAATCAAGAGTATGGTGTTCAGTGTAGTCATTTCCACATAAAACATGTTAAATAAATGTTAACTCAAAGAAGTGTTAAATAAAATATGTTTTAAGTGTTAATTTTTAACACTGGTAAGGAGTTTATATTATAATGAACTACATTTCAGAGTTACAGTTACTCTCCGTAGGATTAGTATTTTAACTCTAGAAAGAGTTAAATTTTAACTCTGAAAAAGTGTTAAAAATTCAACTCCAAGAGCAGAGTTATTTTAACTCTGCGCTGGAGTTTATTTGATGGTCACGCATGTACACTCAGATTGAGTTGATTTTAACTAACAGGGAGTTTATTCCAAAAAACAGAATTTGCTGTGTGTCATTTAATTTCTGTCATTTCATTCATTTCTATAGTCAACCTGTATGCAATAACACTCAGCCTCTATATCTGTTGTTAATGTTATTTCATGTCAAGATAATATTCTGATATTATGTGTAGTACTCGTGTCTATTGTATTGTTGTAGTTTGTTTGTAACTTCATTCTTGTTTACAATAAAAAAAATAAAAAATTAAAGAAAATCTTCAACTTACTCACGCACCACCAGTTCCTCCACCAGTTACTTTCAGGCGAAACCTGCGCTCACTCTCTCCTTCTCATCTCTCCTCTGCTCTGTCATCCTCCCTTCCCTCATCCACACAATTCTCCTCTATGATGTTAACACTGCAACTGACACCTTATGCTCCACTTTAACTTCATGTCTAGACAGTATCTGTCCTCTTTCTTTTAGGCCAGCACGAGCTACTCCCTCTAACCCTTGGTTATCTGATGTTATTCGTGAACACTGGACGATACTCAGGGCAGCAGAGAGGAAATGGCATAAATCAAACCACCCATCTGATCTAGCTAAGTATCAGTCTCTGCTCTCATCCTTCTCGGATGAAATACATGCAGCTAAATATTCTTATTTCCAAAACAAGATCAGCAGCACCTCAAACTCACGTACACTTTTCAGAACATTCAACTCTCTGCTCTGTCCTCCTCCACCACCTCCCTATCTCCAGACGACTTTGCACAATTCTTCACAAAACAAAACAACAACTATCAGTAATCACTTCTCACCCCTGCACACTGTGGATTTTAGATCAGCCACATCCACAACCAAACATCATCTCTCTTCATTTTCTACACTCACTGAGGCCAAAGTATCTAAACTTCTCCTCTCCAGCCATCCTACCACCTGTCCTCTCGATCCCATTCCCTCACATCTCCTTCAAGCGATCTCTCCTACACTCCTACCAGCACTCACACACATCATCAACACATCTCTCTGCACCGGCACTTTCCCTACCACTTTCAAGCAGGCTCGGGTAACTCCACTGCTTAAGAAACCCACATTAAACTCATCACTACATAGATACTCCTACCATTCATAGCAAAAACTCTTGAACGAGTTATTTTCAACCAGGTTTCGTCCTTCCTCTCACAGAATAACCAGCTGGACGTTAACCAATCAGGTTTCAAAAGGGGCCACTCCACAGAGACTGCACTACTGTCGGTCACTGAAGCCCTGCGGATAGCTACTGCTGAGTCCAAATCATCAGTCCTCGTCCTCCTTGATCTATCAGCTGCCTTCGACATGGTCAATCATCAGATTCTTCTGTCCACCCTCTCATCACTGGGCATCACAGGGACTCCGCTCCATTGGTTTGAGTCTTCAGGTAGGTAGGTCTTTCATGGTTGCCTGGAGAGGAGAGGAATCCCAAGCACATCAACTGACCACGGGGGTTCCTCAGGGCTCAGTGCTTGGACCTCTCCTTTTCTCCATTTACACTACTTCATTGGGTCCCATCATACAGGCACATGGCTTCTCATATCACTGCTATGCTGATGACACTCAGCTCTACCTTTCATTCCAACCAGACGACCCCACAGCAGCTGCAAGAATCTCCAGCTGTCTGGCTGACATCTCTGCAAGGATGAGTAAAAATCACCTACAGCTCAACCTGGCAAAGACTGAGTTCCTCATCTTCCCTGTCAGTCCCACTATGCAACATGACTTCACCGTCCAGTTAGGTACATCCCTGATTTCCCCTTCAAAGTCAGTCAGAAATCTTGGAGTTACATTTGATGACCAGTTGTCCTTCAGAGAACACATTGCTAAGTCAGCTCGCTCGTGCAGGTTTGTGCTCTACAACATCAGGAAGATCAGACCGTTCCTAACAGAGCACGCAACACAGCTTCTTGTCCAGGCCCTGGTTATTTCTAGACTTGACTACTGCAATGCGCTTCTGGCTGGACTCCCCACTTCGAATGATCCAGAATGCAGTGGCACGTCTTGTTTTCAACGAGCCAAAAAGGACCCACGTCACACCACTCTTCATCTCTCTGCACTGGCTACCAGTCGCTGCTCGCATCAAGTTTAAGGCGCTGACGCTTGCAGAGCCACCACGCGCTCAGCTCCTGCATACTTTGACTCGATTCTACGACTCCACACCCCCACCAGAAGCCTTCGTTCAGCTAAGGAGCGAAGGCTTGTGGTACCATCACAGAGAGGCAAAAAATCCCTTTCCAGAATATTTTCATTCAACGTTCCCAGCTGGTGGAACGATCTTCCCACCGCCATCCGAAACGCTGATTCGTTGACAACATTCAAAAGTCAACTAAAAACTCATCTCTTCCGTGAGCACTTAACCTCATAAAAAATAAAAAACAAAATCCTCTTTCTTCCCTTTTCCCTCCCTACTCTAGCCTGTGCTAGACTGAGAAATGTACATGGACTAAGTATTTCAGGCACTTGTTGCGCTCACTCGACTCTTCATGACCAATCGCTTATTGTACCCCCAAGTTGTAAGTCGCTTTGGATAAAAGCGTCTGCTAAATGCATAAATGTAAATGTAAATGTAGTTTATGGTGACAATGCTCCTTCACACAATATGCATAAGGAAATGGATTCTGTGTGAAATAACTAATTGACCTACAGTACACAAAGTCCAGACCCGAACCCAACTGAGCATGTGCAAAGAACATAAACGTAATTGTATATACGCACGACATGCACTGAACAACCACATTAAATCCACTGAAATGTAAAGTGAATAACATATAGTATATCATTACAATGGCACCTGTCAAAGTGTGGGATATACTAGGCAGCACGTGAACACAGGAGGTGTTTCTCAATGTCCAGGATCCTTCCTCTGAAGGATTGGTCCTTCCAAGTCACTTCCTTCAGAGGCTAGGCGAGGCTCCTCTTTAGCATTCGGAGAACACATAAATCGAACAGGCTAGCAAGTGCACGTCAGCCTCATTACGTCAGTGAAAAGGTCCGTTAGCCATCAATAACGTAATTTGTATAATATCAATACGGTTGTAATTTGTACTGGCATTTCAAAGTTAAACTTTACTTATATTTACTACGGTTATAACAAATGTTTGGTAATGTAAATACTTACACTTGAAAGCATATTGCCCCGTTAACGCTCCGACTCCGCCAACGTCTGATATTTTGTATTTTTTTAACAAGATAGCAAAGCTGCGCGCATAGGATTGTGGGTGATTTGAGAACGCTAAGTGCGCGAAGTCTACTCGTATGCATCCTTTCCTGTATAATGCATATTTTTCGAATGAAGGACTCAGACCTTGGTTGAAATTCCGAGGATCCTTGACATTGGAACAGCCCTTCGACGGACGTCGATGATGTAGCATCCTCGGAATTCTGGCTTCCGAGGATCCTTCCTTGACATTGAGAAACGCCTACAGTCAGTTTTTAAATTTAATGTGTTGGAAGCAGGAAAAATAGGTAAGTGAAAAGATCTGATGACTTTGACAAGGCACAAAGACGACTGGGTCAGATCATCTCCAAAATGGCAAGTCTTGAGGGGTGTTCTCGGTATATGCATTGGTTAGTACCTACCAAAAGTGGTACAAGGAAGGACAACCGGTGAAATGCCATCAGGATCCAAGGCTCAGTGATGTGCATGCATGGGAAGCAAAGGCTAGCCTGTCTGGTCCGATAACACAGAAGAGCTACTGTAGCCAAAATTGCTCTGTCCATGATTAAAAATAAGGTGTCAATTATCGCAGTTTGTGGCGTATGGGACTGCGTAGCCACATACCAGTCAGAGTGCCTATGATGACCCCTATGCACAACCAATAGCGGGCAGAGGCAGAGGCACATTAATGTTGAAGCTCAGGGACCTAAACTGGGGAGAGGCCAACAGGCTGCACAAAAATAATATATATTTTTAAATAATTATTTTTATATATGGGAGTTTTTACAATGACAACTGCATTCTATGCTGCTGTGTGAACAGAACTGGACCGGACAACTAGTTTTCTGTAACCTCATACAGTGCGAGAGAGTGACACTCTTTGCTGAATGCGGGATATAATCTGCACGTCATCTGAAGGTTTTAGATCTTCCACCAGAGCTGCTTCCTTGAGTGTTATGGTCTGAGTGTTGTGATATTTAGTCACTGTTATATGGTTATAGTTGATAGATCCAGTTGCACATTCATACAGAGAGTAGTAAGGCTGATCAAGGGCTTTTCATATTGAAAAAAAAAAAGTAGAACTTTTTCGAAAGCTATGCCATTTGAATGTGTGCATACATGAGCACAAATTGAAATGTATTGACTAACTGCAGTGCCTAGTGTCATTTTTATGAACAAATATGATCTTGTTTCACAAACTTGCAGGACTTAAAGAATCTGCTGCTATAGTTTTTGTGCCAGATAGCACATAACACATTCAGAGGACTTTCGGAGTCCATGCTACGTTGCATCAGACCTGTTTTGGCATCATGAACAGGACCTACACAATATAAGGAGGGTTATTTTAATGTTGTTGTGGCTGATCAGTGTACAAGGAAGAAGGAAATGGAAATTTAAGGAGAAATCCCTTCATGATCTTGGGTTTTCATTAATATGCTATGAGTAAAACATTCACGAGACAACAAGGAAATTGGTATTTTGAAAAAAGAGTTGGCCTTTGATCAAATTATTTTCTGAAACTATGATTCTGTAACTTCACTTCATAAATGTACATTTTCATAGGACCCACCAAGAAAGGTGTTTTACTTTTTAAGTAAAAACTTTTTAAACTTTAAAAAAGTTAAAGAGCTAAATAGGCCTACGTTCTCTTTTAGTTAATCTATTATTGTCCTTGTCATATTACAGACTACGGCTATAGAGGCTAATGATGCATTAACATGGAACTTGCAGAGTGATTGGCTGCATCCGAAATCGCATAAATTACTTCTCTATACAGTAGGTGCAAAAGAGTTTAGCCCCGTTTCCACCGAAATTACCCGGAACAACCAGGAACTTTTTTTACAGGAACTTTTTTCCCCCAGACCTGCTACTGTCTGCGTTTCCACTGCAGTCTAAAGTACTGTGAAGATTAGGCAAATTAGTCCAGTGATGTAGGACTGCGCGTGACTGCTCCTCCCAGTCAGCGAGTATGGAGGAGATGCAAGCAGTGCTGCTTTTGCTGGTTATGTATTGTTTACTAAAGAGGTAATTAACAAAACGGCGGAAAAAAGACAAGCACTGATACTAAAGCGTATTCTGAAAGCTCATAAAGCTAGATTTAAAATAAGACAATATTATCATGTATTACAGGCATTGACCGTGCGATTGCTGAGACAGCGCGCGCCATCGGACAGAAAGAGCAAGACTGATATTTACTGAACGCAGAACGAACCTCGCAAAATACTTTTAAAAATGCTGGTTGAAATAAAATGCTGCGTGCACTCAACCAATCAGCATGTTCAGCGCCCAAGTCCCACCCCCGAAAGTTCCTGAACATTGAAAAGTACCACCTCATGAGCACGGACTCGTGGAGGGGGAAATATTTACCCAGAACTTCATTTAGACCCTGGTTCCTGCCGTCGAAACACACTGAGTACCCCCCCAAAGTTCCTAGTTCCTGGGGAAAGTTCCAAAAAAAGTATGTCTGAATTCAAAGTACTCAAAGCTATTTTTTTACGGTCTATGACTCAAAGAGTAGGTAAAAAGTACCCGGATGACCTACTTCTTCCGGCGAGATTCTGAAGTGTGCATATGGACACTTTACTATCCCATGAGGCCACAGGAGAAGATTTATGAATGGCAGTGAAACGATGTAACTGACACTGGTAGGTCACATGATAATAACAAAATGGCTAATAAAAAAAATAAAACTGATTCGTCAGCCGGATTCAGTAGCTCCGAATGATTCATTAAAAAACTTGAGTCATTTGTTTGGGTTAGCTATAGTTAGCTACTTTTTTAGCCACTCATATATGTGATCCATACAGTATGTGACGGTAGGTTGTCTCCTAAATGAATACAAATAAACTAGAAAAAAACTATTACAATATAAATCAAATATATTTGAATGTTTCATTAATTATGATGATAAAATCAACTGACGAAATATGTACTGCAACTGCTAAATACTAAAATCACTTCTAAACGTGACACATGATCACATAAATGCTGTTGAATGGATGTATCTATAATGTACCTGTATGACTTTCTTCTGTAGAACACGAACATTGATTTGTGAATGAATCGCTCTGTGAAGAC
This sequence comes from Gobio gobio, assembly GCF_949357685.1. NCBI lineage: Eukaryota > Metazoa > Chordata > Actinopteri > Cypriniformes > Gobionidae > Gobio > Gobio gobio. The sequence goes on along the minus strand of NC_137115.1, from coordinate 40,615,761 downwards.
AACTGAATGATTCAATTGATTCAGATCACAAAACCAGATAAAAAGATTTGTTCAGATTCTAACTAATCAACTTATCGCTTGTTTCACTCACTTAACAGCAGTTAAAGGGTTAGTTCACCCATAAATGAAAATTCTGCCATTAATTAAACACCCTCATGTCGTTCCAAACCCGTAAGACCTTTTTTATCTTCAGAACACCAATTAAGATTTCTATAGGCATGCAACAACATCATTGAAACTTTCAAGGCATATAAAGGTAGTAAAGACATTGTTAAATTAGTCCATGTGACTACAGTGGTTCAAACTTGTTGTTATGAAGCGACGAGAATACTTTTTGTGTGCAAAAACAAAACAAAAATAAAGAATTTACTCAACAATTCAGTCTCCTACGCTGTTCACGTTCATGTAGGTTGTGGTTCATGTAGGTTGTCTACAAACCGGAAGGTTGGTGGTTCGATCCCCAGTTCCACCTGACCAAGTGTCGAGGTGTCCATGAGCAAGACACCTAACCCCAGCTGCTCCCGACGACCTGGATGGCGCCTTGCATGGCTGACACCGCCGTCGGTGTGTGAATGGGTGAATGTGAGGCAATGTGTAAAGCGCTTTGGATGGCCATTGGTCTGTTAAAAGCGCTATATAAATGCAGTCCATTTACCATTTTTATTTTAACAGTGCAGCGCTTCCAGGTTCTGCAGCAGAACTCCGCCTCATTTTTGGCCGGCTCCTGTATCGGGATCACACGCATGCATCGTTGTACACACGTGAACAGCGTGTTCTGAAGATGAGTGAAGGTCTTATGAGTTTGGAAGGACATGAGGATGAGTAATAAATGACAGAATTTTCATTTTTGGGTGAACTAACCTTTTAAACTTGGTAGGCTATAGCTTTGAAAGCATGAGATCCCACTCTCCCTTCCGAGCACTCTCCAAAGCCACGCCTCCTCCAAAACACATGAATGCACACAGCACAGTCTGCAAAGCGCCACGAGAGGAGAGAAGGTTTTAAATTACTTTGTCTCAAAGCTCATAACATTACAATAATGAACGTAAACAACTTACAGTGCTCTAGTTGTACCACCTGACTGCTGCAGATTTATTTCGGCGTGGATAGTGTAAACGCGCGTATAGATCCGAATCTGAGGAGAGTGAACAGCTTCGGGTTAAACTTCACGTTAAGGTTATGACATGGTGTGAACGAACCAAACCGCTCATTGTTTTGATTAAAGAGGAACTGTAAAAGGCAGCTGCTGTTTGTTTGTAGCGCTCTGTTTAATATACAACTCTGCATAAATTTACAGAACGCGCTGATGACGTGTGATGACACATTTGAAGTCTGCACAAAATGCTATATTTTAAAGCGATATATGGAGGTGATTAAGAGGAGAAACGGTTAGAGATTAGGAGGAAACTGTGGCTTTACCGAGCTGAATGTGATATAAATGAAACGCTATTGGCTTAAAAAAAAACGGGAGGAACTGTTCGATATGTCTCGCCCTGTCTTCCTGTTTCCGTGGAAATTACATCAACACATTGAATAATGCTGTGCGTTTCAGTGGGCCTTTAAAGTCCCAGTGAACCGGAAGTTGCAACCGACTTTATTTCAGTGATTTGACGTATTTCAGAGAGAAACGGAATACTAAATGAGCAGAACAGAGGGCGTGTTTTTTTTTTCCTCCCTGTGAACTGATATGATATAGAAACGTAGGCGTTTCATTCAGAAAACGCACCTCCTCGCCATCTCTGTTTATTAGCTCGCGGGCAGCAGACTGTCAGTTGGATGGGCGTGTTTAATGATGGCATGACGGTGTCGAAGCCCAAGCCGTCAAACAGACGTCATCAAAAAAGGCCTACCAATGTAGAGGGGAGGAGCATTTTCAGATTTTGATTAAAGATTACGAAGCCAAATAATTTTTTGATGCGGATTGACTTGCACGGATGGATTATTCACCACAAAACTAGCAATTTGCGCTAACAAAGTAAATATGATCAATTTTGATTTCACGAGGACTTTAACTTGCATAGAAAACGTTACCATGGCAAAGATTTTCTCAGAATATTGTACTGCAGTAAAACTGTGGAAGTTTGTTCTTAGCCAGCACTGTCATAAAATGAATGATTCTGAAAGCTTCATACTTCCAATGGTTCCTTGTAAACAGTAGTAACTTCACGATTTTGGCAGCTAGCATGGTAAATATTGTGCTAGCCATGTCTTTTGTTAGACATGACTCATTAAGCTTAGTGGGCTTTTTCAAAGAAATTCTCCTAAACCCTTGCTAAATTGTATTATTTATAGTATTGACTCGGGTTAATTAGTGCTGTTAAACCGTATTGAATTTATTTCCACACAGTTTCTGCAAAGTGAAAAACATTTTCCACGTTATCAGCCGTTTCTATTTTGCCTCGGCTCTAGAGTGAGAATGCTTTGTGTTAGCACAAGGAGGAAATTATATGAAATTATTATCTAGGCCGTGGGTGTATTTGAATCATTTTTAAGCAAATACCACAGCACATTTCCTACTCTTATCTGTGAATTATTGCAACCCGTTCTCACTCCCAAGGCGTCAAAGTCTGAAGCATGCTCAAGTGCTTTCCGCGTCACAATAAAGACGCTAAAGGTACCCCTAGGCATCACTATATCGACGCTCTGAGTGCTCAATTCATTTCAATGAGAAACCTTTGGCGTCATACACAGACGTGTTGGGCATGGGAACGTTATCGTCATGATGATCATATATTGGGTTATGATTTTGCCATTATGACATGATGGACTGTGATTCTCAATTTAATCAGCCAGCCTCATTTTATTTACGCTATCTAGACACGTTTTAACATGTAACCCAACCCCATTCCATCCCTAAACCTATCCATTTGTGTGGTATATAAAACGCAGATATAACAGGCAGAGTCGACTGCATGCACAATTTATTAAAAAAGTACAAATATTCGAGGCCAAGCGATTGATTTGTGTGAAGGAAATCCACAAAAGCGATCAGCGTCTCCATCCGCAGAAGATCACGAACACATTAAATTTCAAATATTGCCGCCCGTTACGTCAGATTTCATAGTGAAATTGCATTGGCTCTCGTATGCCTCGTGACCAATTGCGTCATTACGTCAGCTTTGATTGTAAAATGTAATTGGTTCTCGTGTGTCTTGTGACCGAATGCGTCATGCTAAAGAGGCGTGTGTATTATTTGAATGAGATATGAATGAGTGCGTTCACGGAGCGGCAGGATCATAATCTCAGCGATTAAAACATTAAGATCAACTCTGTTGTTTACATAAAGACATCGTGGGACTTCAGAAGACTTGGAATGCAACATGGGTTAATACTTTTATACTGTTTTTGGTCAGTTTTTGCAATAAATAGATGTGACTGTACTTGTATTTGCCTGTTAAGTGTTTTATATTGTCTAGGAGTGGGTAGGTTTAGGGAAGGAGTTGGGTTAACAGCTCCAAAATATAAAAGTAACCTTTAAATATGAATAAAATATGAATAAAATCATGTCTGCTTTTACAAATGCAAAGAATAACATGCGTCTTGATCTGACGTATTGGGTAAACAACTGAAATGAATGGAGCACCCAGCGCGTCAATATAGTGACGTCTAGGGGCAGGGGTGTAGCACAAAATCCTGGGACCTATGCATAGGCAGTCCTGATGGGCCCCCATGTTCCATGTTAAAATATATTCAAGACTTTTCAAAGGGCCCTCTCCCTAGACGGGGCCCTGGGTAGTCAGGTCCACTCTTCCCCCACTACCACACCCATGTCTAGGGGTGACTTTAGCGTCTTCGATGTGACGCGGAAGGCACTTGACCATGCTTCGGATTTTAACGCCTTGGGAGTGAGAATGGGTTGCAACATTATAGTAGTGTTTACATAAAACCCACCACAGCATAAAGGGCTCTGGAAACATTTTGAGTGTGTATGTGATTTGGATTAAAGCATGTGTGCAAATTTGGATCTGAAAAAATTAAGCGTAGCTATAATTTTTCTAGTATTCATCAGCAGAGAGATTGTTTTATTCTTAGCTATATTGTCAGGCACGGCGTCATACAAAGTGCATGATTATTCAAAACAAATTCTACAGCCATTGTGTACTTTTTGAACTCTTTATGAATGATGATGCATCAATGAGCCTTGGCAGCCCATGACCCTGTCGCCGGTTCACCACTGTTCCTTCCTTGGACCACTTTTGATAGATACTGACCACTGCAGACCAGAACATTTACATAATTTAAATAATAATACGTAAATGTAAGTAAAATAAAAAAGATGGATGGAAGGAAGGAAGGAAGGAAGAAGGAAGGAAGGAAGGAAGGAAGGAAGGAAGGAAGGAAGGAAGGAAGGAAGGAAGGAAGGAAGGAAGGAAGGAAGGAAGGAAGGAAGGAAGGAAGGAAGGAAGGAAGGAAGGAAGGAAGGAAGGAAGGAAGGAAGGAAGGAAGGAAGGAAGGAAGGAAGGAAGGAAGGAAGGAAGGAAGGAAGGAAGGAAGGATACATAACCCCGCCGAGAACAGCCTTTCCTCGGCCAGTCCTTCTGACGTCTGCCGCTGGTTCTGATGTCTCTGTTGTGGTTCTTCTTGTGTAGATCTAACGGTCGATCTTTGCTCTCATGAATCTATAATTTGTTGTCTGCCAAATCGTTTTGACTGAGGGCAAAGAGAAGTTTCATAACTTTATATTTTAAGGATATTTAAATATACATGCAGTGAAGATAATGTAGGAGATGCCTGGACCACATTTGTGTAGCTATTAATGCTTAATATATATGTTTAATGAAAATGAAAAGAGGTAGAGTGGTGTTTTATGACATATTTCTCCTGGAGTGCCTTGAACGCGCATCAATTTCGCTTCCAACTAGTGCTGGGCGGTATACCGGTTCATACCGAATACCGGTATTTATTTATTTTATGATATGAATTTTGATGATACCGCAAAACCGGTATACTAAACAACATTCGGAACGCGGCTCAGCGCGTCATTGTTTGAGAGAGGACCCATTTCATTGATGCACTGTAGAAAGAGCAGTCAGAGCACAGTTGAGATCGCATTACAGCCTGTGGCTGAATCCTATTCTCTCATTCACTGTTCCCTACGTTATCACTTTATTTGAAGGAGTGAATGAAAACGTGCGTGAAGTCGGATAACGTTGTGTGTTCAGCGGCTGTACACTCGTTATTGCGGTGCAATGGAATAGAATGAGTGCACTCAATAACGTCCACTATGGTTTCGGGCACCACTACAAAGCGCTGTCCCCTCCAAATAATGCACTATTTGAGGTTATGGGGGGCGATTTCGGATTCAGCCCTTGATTACAATGGAAATTTCAAACTACACGCGGCGCGCGAGAGAGAACGGTTTCTGCGCGGAGCGCCGTGATGGGTTTAAAGGGTAACTAAACCCTAAACCAACTTTTTTTAGTTAATGATCTGTAATACTGGGGCTTTATTAATGCTGTTCATTGATTCGAGTAAATGTTTTGACATTTGAGTATAAAGTGTTAATTCTATAAAATATGGTGTAAAACCGCCAAAGTGCTTCCCTCTTAAGGTTGAACGGTGGCTACTGCAGTTGAATTTTCCTATTGGACGTTGTGGTACATCGTGACGTAGGATGGTACCTCACTATTCGCGCCCCTAGCACGAGCTCACCACGCCCTCAGAAATCTCTCCCCCAAATACATGATGAGAACGGCTTCACTCCAGTAAGAACTGTCATATTACATGAAGTAGAAACATTTTGAATGAAACTGACTTGACACTTGCTTTAACATTGTATTGAAGAAAATACGGTTAAATAATGCAGTTGTCAGTACACGTCAGGCTTTTCTTGCGATATTATTACAGCCCGTCATGTGTACAGATAAGTTTCATACATGAGACGTGCTTTAAACCCTGACACGCAAGTGGTTGCCGTGGACGCAGATAGATTAGGTCAGTTCTCTTGCGCGGCTGCTTCACTAGCATCGTCTGCATCTGGAGTTAACGCAGTTTGAGCAGCAGCTCGCATTGATAAGGCTCCGGGTTTGTGTCTACAGACAGTTCACCCTCCTCCACTTCAGGTGAATGTAGGAGAATGACCGCTCTGTTGCAAAGCTGGCGTCACTCCAGTCATTCTCCATCTTTGCGACTCGCAAGTCTGACAGCTGTCAATCAATCCGTCACTGCGGGTCTCAGGTGCACACCCTCCGCTCAGCCCCGCCCTCGGTTCATCCCCTCTGTGTCCGCTGGGCTCTGCCCACTTTTCCAGCATTTTTCAAAATTTGCCAGTGGATGGAGTTAAGCTCTGAGCAGGGGTTTACCCTTTAACAACGCTCACCACATGGATCACATATCAGATATAGACCGGAGCGAGCACGTTTACATTTTTTATGGACATATTTCATAAACTCTAGTGCTCTAGACATGAACCAGAAGCGTATGCGCGCATATTTCATCACGTCTTATTAAAATGAAATGTATGCACTGATTACACTGATACTACCGTATGTCTGATCACGAACACGCTGACACGATTGCTGCTACACAAAAGACAATGATGTAAATTAATAAATAAACTGACAATTCAAAGAAGAATGGGCAAAAAAGTAACTGCTTTATTCTTTCTGTGTTAAACTGATGTGTGTCATTAGTTCAGAGAGTGCTCTTAAATGTATTGCAAATATCCGCGTTTCTCTTCGTTTTGGCAGTTTTTCGTTATAGGGTTAGATTTTTTAAATGCTTAAGGTGCCCTTAACTCAACTTAATATTCAGGTGTCTGTAAGTATGACTCTGAGCGTGTTGCAGGTCTGTGTTTTATTGGTTGTTGTCTCTCCACAGCATAATTTTGTGAGTTTTTGTAAACCTGTAGGCCTATTAACTCTAGTGTGGAATTTTTCTACAATATTCACTCGTCATGACAGTAAAACGCATTCTAGTCAATCTACTGCAGTATTTCCTCTCTTAATCAGTGGAAAATGTGATTAACACCCGGTCATGCATAGGGGAAAAAATACCGTCATATACCGTGAAACCGATATAATTTAGAAAAATACCGTGATATAAATTTTTGGTCATACCGCCCAGCACTACTTCCAACGCTCGATTTCTACGAATGCATTCAAAATGTTCACGCGTGAAACTAGACGCGGTAGACGCGATTTTGACGCTCTATTCGCGTTTGGTGTGAACGCAGCATCAGACGACCACATCTTTGTCCTTTGTTGGCCACCGTAGCTTCTCTATGTGCTTCGAAAAAGAGGGGTGAGCGGAGGGCAGTTGCAATTCACAACCTCACCGCTAGATGCCGCTAAAAAACACACTGCACCTTTAATGAATGGCTGTGCTCTTTTTAATTTTGTAATTTCATCTGAATATCAGCATTTGTGAGATTTAGTCATTCGAAACAGTTTTGTTAATTTATCAAATTTGTGTCTCTGGAAAATAGCAATCTATGACATTGTAATATGCTGAATAGGTTTTTGTTAATGAGGGATTTGTGGACACATTAATGTTTTTGGATTTGATTTGTGGAAAATGCCAAGAACTGGCACAGAAGACAAAGTAGCATGTTAATACTTGTTTTTATTTTAAAATGTATAATACAGAGTGCATTAGTGACCACCCCCTTTTTCAGAAATGCTGGGTTCTGGAAGTATTTTTTCCACTCATTTAAAAAAAGCCATGAACCAAGCTAACATCACAATACAAACTACAAAAAAACATATTTGAAAGACAAAAATACATTTATATATTGCAAAATATGCACATACATACAAACATTTACAGTAGTTATTTTGTGAGCGTAGGCAGATCAACTCAATTACGTAATTTGCAGTGCTTTATGGGAGAGGGCAGAGCTAAAGAGCTATTTTGTTACCTTTTTATACTCTCTGATTGATGGAATTTTCTGCTAATTTTACTGTTGTAATGTGAGCGGATGGCTTCCGGAACTCACTGTGTTGTAGTTCATGGGGTTATTTAAATAATTCAATAAGAAAGTTGTACATTACAGATATCTTAGCTACATATTCATTAAAACCTCTAGGCTACTTGAGTAAAATCATTCAATTTGAATCGCTGTTGCTGTTATTACATATCTCCAATTAAAGTATGGGTATTTAAAAATGGGCATAAATGGAGTAAACAGAATAGTTCTTCAATGTTATTTATTATTTTAATTAATACTTCCACTTAATACATTGGCTGATGATGCAGCATCATCATCTACATGCTAAACTTAAAACTTACAATTTAAATGTAAATGGGGGAGGAGATGAGCTTTATTCGCCAAGTCTTTACAAATACACCAAGGAATTTGTTGTGGTTTTCAGGAGCTCAGGGTATATATATGCACAGTGGCAGATCCAGAGATTTTCTGTTGCAGGTGCTATGGGGATGCTCAACACTTAAGAGAAGGTGCTTTGAATTTTGCGGCGTCATTATGGCATTATGGAGTCGCATTGGACCACCCTGGTATAAATTAATGCGTATACGTCAGAATTAATTATATTCGTTCCGCAACTTATATATATATATATATATACATATACATATATATATATTTTTTTTGTAATAGGCCTAAGTATTCAACGCAAGGGCTATAGATACAACATACATAAGCCAATGTAAACGTGTAAATGTAAACAAGTAAATGATGACAGAATTTTCATTTTGGGTGAATTATCCCTTTAAAGTGCACCAAATAGGCTCTAAAGAGTTCTTTAGAAATAAATGAATGGGTGTCCCTTAATAAGGGACACCCATTCATTTATTTCTAAAGAACTCTTTAGAGCCTATTAGAAATAAATGAATGGGTGTCCCTTATTTGAAATAAGGGACACCCATTCATTTATTTCTTAAGAACTCTTTAGAGCCTATTTGGTGCACTTTAAAGGGATAGTTCACCCAAAATGAAAATTCTGTCATCATTTACTCGCCCTCATGATGTCCAAACCTGTATGAGTTTCTTTGTTCTGCTGAACATAAAAGAAGATATTTAGAAGAAAGTTTGTAACCAGGCTGCTTTGGGGGCACCATTGACTTCCATATTAATCTTCCTGTGTGTTCAACATAACAAAGAAATGAATACATGTTTGGAACAACTTGAGGGTGAGTAAATGATGACAGAATTTTCATTTTTGGGTGAACTGTCCCTTTAACTGTCCCTTTATTTCAAAAATGTTTTTTTTTTAAATTAATTTACTTAAATTATGACTATATTATCATGTAATTATTTGTCCAATTTTTATCTAAATATGTTTTAAATGTCATAAACTTTATATGACAGGATTATTTATTATGTATGATTAATATAGCCTAGCTAAATTATAAATTAATAATAACATTTATTAGGCTATAATCTATTAATTACCCTGTCTAAAAAATTAATAATTCTGTCTGCCAAGCTCTGATAATGTATGGAATATTATATTATATATTATCCATTAAAAAACTATAGGCCCCTTTAGAAGCACGGAGGTGTGTGTCACATAGACCGGTCTGTCACTGCTGTTGCTTTAAGTCAGTCAGTCTGAGACACTGAAATGCTTCTCATAAAGTGTGCAGTTGGCTTGAAGAATTTTTCATCATTACTCTAGTCTTCAGTGTCACATGATCCTTCACAAATCATTATGAGGATATGATTTGAAAACAGTTGTTCATTTTATTAAAACATTAAATAGAAATGTTTTGTAATAATGTCACTTGTGATCAATTTAATGCATGTTTGAATAATGTATTTTTTTAATCTTGCCACAAATGTTTGAATAGTATTGAGGTTTCCACAAATGAAGCAGCACAGCTGTTTTCAACACTAATAATCATAAATGTTTGTTAATAATCAAATCCTCATATTATAATTTCTGAAGGATCATGTGACACTGAAGACTGGAGTAATGATGATAATTTCAGCTCATCACAGGAATAAATTATAAATATTTTAACTCTTCACATAGATAACAGCTGCTTTACATTCGGATATTTCAGTTTTACTTTTTACTGCATTTTTTTTGTTGCACCTTGCGGACTTTTAAAAATGTATTGACAAATACTGATTCAATCCAATAATGAAACAAAGTCTTGATGAATAAGACGTTAACTTATTCAATTCAAATTGAATTTCAATTTCAAATTAATATCTTTTAAATGGACTAAATCAATGACGATTTCTTTTTTTCCTCAGGTAATCTTGCTTTTGTTGTTCCATTTTAACAAACACTTCTAAGGTAAGAATGGCTGATCAAATACATTCTTTCAAATCTAATCTGAGACGCAAGGCAGTTAAATCTGTGTCTAACTTGCTGCAAGGTATTGATAATCTTGTTGATGATGATCTGACTGATGACAACACTGTACATGACTTAGACGTTGTTGTAAACTGTGATGACAGTGAAGACACTTTGGTATATGTGTGATGAGATTAAAAAATAGTTTTCTTCTTTTAGCACACCCCACCTGTACATGGCACACAGGACAGGTCTTGTGAGGAGGCTGTGCCCAAAGTTAGAAATTCTGTAGGTCTGTGGGCTTCTCCCCCTTCAGCGAACATCCCAGCAGCTAGTCCACCACCGTGGTCTTCAGTCTCCACTACCAAATACCCTAGTCAATGGGCTACACTTCCTACTGACACCCCAACCCATGCAGCAGCTGGCAGAAGTCAGTCATCAGGCCAAAATGGATATCAAGTAAGAGGGGCAAGAAAGCTATTCTATAGCTCATGACAAAAATTCACTTTGGTATATGTGTGATGAGATTAAAACATCTTTTTCTTTTCTTTTAGAACACCCCACAAGTACATGACGCACACAACAGGGCTGCGTTCAGCCCCGACAAAACGTTGCAAAACGTTTTTTAAACGGTAACGGTGCTGCGTTGAACACCCTGTTCTGTTGACGCAAGAGTTGTAACTATGGCAGCCGAGAAGGCCATTCTTTGTGTTCTTTTTGTGGAATTTTCGGAGCCTGATGAAATCGATATAAATACGTGTTTAATACTGCAAAATACATGCAATCACTGCCCTTGCCGTCCAGAATAAAAGACAACATCCCAATCCCATTTAATGAACCTTTTTCATCTCCTGGTAATCAATTCTAACTTAAATCATTTTATTTCTAGTTCTTACTTTTTTAATAGCTTGTATTTTCTTTCTCACTTTATGTCAAGCAATTACCATATATGAAATTTGGTATATAAATAAACTTGCCTTGCAATTAAGCTAAAGATATAAATAAATACATCATCATGTTGATTATATATATATATATATAAATATATATATATAAATATATATATATATATATATATATATATATATATATATATATATATATATATATATATATATATATATATATATATATATACATATATATATATATATATATATATATATATATATATATATATATATATATATATATATATATATATATATATATATATATATATATATATATATATATATATATATATATTAAACTCTTACGACAATCATGTCTTCTAATACCAGCGGACACATTAAACAACTTTACTTCCATTGTGTGAGCTGTCTCTTTAATACTGCGTGGTTTATATACATTTTGCCGCTGATTGGGCTGTCATTTTTGACACACCCACCAAACGAGATCAAACGCATCTCAAACCCGTTGCACACCGTTTCCAGGAAACATGACGTTCAACCGGAAACCGTAGCAAAACGTTGCGCACCGGTTTGAGCTTTGAACGTGCCCCAGGGCTGCGTTCAGCCCCGACAAAACGTTGCAAAACGTTTTTTAAACGGAAACGGTGCTGCGTTGAACACCCTGTTCTGTTGACGCAAGAGTTGTAACTATGGCAGCCGAGAAGGCCATTCTTTGTGTTCTTTTTGAGGAATTTTCGGAGCCTGATAAAATCGATATAAACGTGTTTAATACTGCAAAATACATGCAATCACTTCCCTTGCCATCCAGAATAAATGACAACACCCCAATCACATTTATTTAACTTTTTAATCTCCTGGTAATCAATTCTAATTTAAATCATTTTATTTCTAGTTCTTACTTTTTTAATAGCTTGTATTTTCTTTCTCACTTTATATCAAGCAATTACCATATATGAAATTTGGTATATAAATAAACTTGCCTTGCAATGAAGCTAAATATATAAATAAATACATCATCATGTTGAATATATATATATATATATATATATATATATATATATATATATATATATATATATATATATATATATATATATATATATATATATATATATATATATATATATATATATATCTTACGACAATCATGTCTTCTAATATCTTCAATTGTTGTGTATACTGAGCTGCAGCGGACACATTTGTAAACATCTTCACTTGGACCCATTGTGTGAGCTATCTCTTTAATACCGCGTGGTTTATATACATGTTGCTGCTGATTGGACTGACATATTTGACACACCCACCAAACGAGAAAAAACGCATCTCAAACCCGTTGCACACCGGTGCGCACCGTTTCCAGGAAACATGACGTTCAACCGGAAACCGTAGCAAAACGTTGCGCACCGGTTTGAGCGTTGAACGTGCCCCAGGTCTTCTCGGGAGGCTGTGCCTACAGGTAGGAATTCTACAAAGTGATCTTTTTCAGTTTACTCTTGACATATCTACGTACAATGTTTTGCTACTAATTTGATATGCCTGCTTTTTCTTGTTTTACAGCAATTGCCAAGGAGATCCTCATACAGAAAAAAAAAAAAATTCCAGCAGTCAAGCGGTTCCAGACATCATGCCAGACCCAACACATTTTGGGCTCCCACTTTCAACTATTGAGGAGCTACAACGTTTGGAAGAGACATTAAAAAATCCAGAGGAGAAGAAGAATTTGGTGAGTTAAATTATGCATTAATCAGAATTTCGTCATTAGAATCGTTTATAAATATGTTGGTATTAACAAAGTTTGTCACATGATCTTTCAGAAATCATTCTCGTATGCTGATTTGATGCTCAAACATTTACTATTTATTATCAGTGTTAAAAAAACATTTTTTGCTGCTTAATTTGTGGAAACAATGATAGACTAACAATCAAACATTTGTAGAAAGATTTAAAAGAGAGAAATTAATACTTTAATTCATCATTCGTTAAAGTGATAAGTGACTTTAAAATGTTACAAAATGTATATTTAATCAATGCTTTAATACATGTAATATTTTTGATACATACAAGTAAATGCTGTTCATTGAATTTTTTCCCCCCAAAGAATCCTGAACAATAATATACATCCAAATTAAGTTTAGGTGGTTGCTGAGTAACATCATGGTCATGCTGCCCTCTTCTGTCTTTTGTTTTTCTCAGATGCAGTCCGCCGGAATGCCCTGACCAAAGACTCTACTGAAAAGAAAATTGAGCTCCTCATCACCAGGTGGCTGCAGCTAGCCTCTGATCGGGATGGTGGCCGAAGCCAGAGGGCGAACACAGGCAGACCACAACTCAAACGGAATGTGCCAGAATTAAATGTTTTAAAGTTAAATATTGTAAAATAGTAGCTATTTGAACTCCATGTTGAATTTACAATAATTCTGTGATTATCTCAATGTTATAAAAAAAAATGCTAGCATCCTCAATGGAAACCGCCGCCGCCGATTCTCCGTCTTCAAGTTCATCCCCAGGATTTTCTTGTTCCTGAGGCTCTGTGACGACGAGTGTTGTGTCTGCACCTTCACACCCAGCAAACACAGCAAAGTTGTAAAAACGTTTTTTTTCACGTTGTGAAAAGGTCGTGATAACGTTTTTATCCTACGTATTTAATACGACAGATGTCGGGTTTTTTTCACGGTATAAAAACGTTTTTTCACAACGTTGCAGAAACGTATTTATAACGTTTTTATCACGTTACCACGTCTCCTTTCAACGTTGCAGAAACGTATTTATCACGTCCAAACTGTTCTTCACTTCACACATGTAATCAAAATGTTTTTACTGTTATCTTTGAAAAATGACTTTAATATAAAACAATATTATAACTACAGTAAGAGAAATAGATTAAGTGGTATTTATAGATCTCGATGCCAGCTGATGAAACAATTGTGGCTATTTCCTCCCACGCCTGTTTAACCGACGCTATTTTGGGTGGGTTTCTCCCATCCCCATACAACACAACTTCTCTGTCTTTCACTGCTCTTACAAGAACATCAGTCTCCTCAGCTGTGAACCGCTCCTGGCGTGCGCCTGGTAAATACGCCATAATAGCAATCCATAATGGAACTTGCGCACCTGCTTTTACAGGGAATGTTGGATGACGCTCTGATTGGTTAATTCACGTTACGCCCAAACCACACCTATGAATAATGAAGCTACTTCAGACCAACCCATTTTAGATTTGCACCGGGCGCAAGAGCCATTTATCCCGCCGGGAAAATAGCAACAGCGCCGAGACCCGCCCACAAAGTTACTTGCGCTTCCCGCTTTGACACTTGCGTTTCAGATCGTTAAAATAGGGCCCTCTAATTGTATTCATATAGTGTAGGAAGCAAATAAAAGGGCTGCTGCTCGCTAGTCTTTCTGAATATGCAGATAAACATATCTAGAAAACCCAAATATTATATTTTTAAATGTATAACTACGTGAATGTAGTATAATAACTTATAACCACAATTTAAGTGAAGCCAAAAGTGTGGTCCTGCTTCATTTCATATGATAGCATATTGTAATACTAGTCATGTGATTTTTTTATGTGGAAACGCAGATAGTTGCAGGTCTGGGGGAGAAAAAGTTCCTGGGAAAAAAGTTCCTGGTACAAATAGTTCCGGGTAATTTCGGTGGAAACGCGTGTTTTGTTTTACAACATCTTGTGTAAAGCCTGGTCATACAATATAGTATTTGTCTTGATGTACATTGTGTTGATGTTGTATTGCACAACACGTTTGCCGCTATTGAAGTGGGAAACTGGTAAAGTCAGAGACAGGTTTGGTGATATAGTAAGGTTTAAGGTTGGGTAAAGGTTGGGGGGAAGGGTCAAATTATACAACCCCAAATCAGAAAAAGTTGGGACAGTATGGAAAACGCAAAAAGAAAAAAAAGAAAAAAAGAAGTGATTTCTAAATTTACTTTGACTTGTATTTCATTGCAGACAATATGAACACAAAATCTTTCATGTTTTGTCTGGTCAACTTTGTACCACTTTGTTTACCACTTTGTAATGTTGCCATTCCTTTTCACAACACTTAAAAGACGTTTAGGGACTGAAGACACCAAGTTATGAAGTGTTTCGGGTGTAATTTTGTCCCATTCTTCCTGCAAACAAGTCTTAAGGTGGGCAACAGTACGGGGTCTTCGTTGACGCATTTTGCGCTTCAAAATGCGCCACACATTCTCTATTGGAGACAGGTCGGGACCAGTCAGGTACCCGTATCCTCTTCCTCCGCAGCCAGGACTTTGTAATGTGTGCAGAATGTGGTTTTGCATGGTCTTGTTGAAATATGCATGGACGTCACTGGAAAAGATGTCTTCTTGAAGGCAGCATATTATGCTCCAAAATCTCTATGTTCTTTTCAGCATTAATGGTGCCTTCACAGAAGTGCAAGTTACCTTTGCCAAGGGCACTGACACAACCCCATACCATGACAGACCCTGGCTTTTGGACTTGTTGCATTTGCTGGTAACAGTCTGGATGATCCTTTTCTTCTTTGGTCCGGAGCACACAGCGTCCATTCCTCCCAAAAAATACCTGAAATACTGATTCATCTGACCACAGTACAGTGTGATGGTCCATCCCAGATGCCTCCGAGCCCAGAGAAGTCGACGGCGCTTCTGGACACTGTTAACATAGGGATTCCTTTAGGCACAGTACAGTTTTAACTGGCATTTGTGGATGTAACTACGTATTGTGGTACTTGACAAAGGTTTGCCAAAGTAGTCCTGAGCCCATGTGGTGATATCGCTTATAGATGAATGACGATTTTTGATGCAGTGCCGCCTGAGGGATCGGAGATGACGGTTGTTCAGCTTAGGCTTGCGCCCTTGTCTTTTACGCACTGAAATTCCTCCAGATTCCTTGAATCTTTTAATTATGTTATGCACTGTTGAATGTGAAATATCCAAATCTCTTCCTATCTTTCTTTGAGGAACATTGTTTTTAAACATTTCAATAATTTTCTCACGTATTTGTTGGCAAACTGGCGATCCTCGGCCCATCTTTGCTCCTAAAGGATTAGACCTTTCTTGGATGCTGCTTTTGTACCAAATCATAATTACAATCACCTGTTGACATCACCTGTTTCAAATCACATCATTATTTAACCATTTTACCTCATTACTAGCCCTAAATTGCTCCTGTCCCAACTTTTTTTTAAATGTGTTGCAGGTCTGAATGACAGGAAAGGATGTATATTTACAAATGACATGAAGTTGACCAGACAAAACATGAAATATTTTGTGTTCATATTGTCTGCAATGAAATACAAGTCAAAGTAAATTTAGAAATCACTTCTTTTTTTATTTATTTGCGTTTTCCATACTGTCCCAACTTTTTCTGATTTGGGGTTGTAGATTAATTAGATAAATTAATTACAGCTGTAATTAGATGCCGATATTTTTTTTTAAATATGAGTACAATGAAAACAAAAACAAATGATTAACTTACTAGTGCATAGTTAAAGACACTTAAGGGCGTTTTAAGACCAGATTGTTTGCTTTTTTTCCCGAAACAGGGACTTTTGTTGACTTTTGTGACTTTTGTTTTTGTTACAATGTTAGTTCCTGGATTGGTTCGCTTTCACAAAGCAACATTTCAAAGAGTACCAAAATGTGTTTATACAAGTCACGTGAGTAAAGCTGTCCTATTATGGTAAGCCGTTTTAACATTTAATCCTTAAAAGGTACTAGTATCTATTTTCATGCTACAGTACTTTTTTTTTTATTCTATTCCATTAGGTGATAGTATGTCACAGGGTGTTTTGGTGACGGTTCATGTTCATGTTTCATGTTTTCAGTTTGTCATGTTCACAGTCATGTTTTGTCTGGTCATGCACTTCCTGGTCTTGTCATGTGATTCCCTTGCCCTCATGTGATCCTGCCATGTGTTGTGTCATGTCATTGGTTCATTGTTTAATCACTGTTCACAGGTGTCACTTGTCTAGTCATTTGTCTCAGTGTATTTAGCCCTCATGTTTGCCATGCGCCCTTGTCTGTTATTATATATGTAACCCGCTGTGTTGGTGAGTGTGTGTCAAGTCAAGTCAAGTCAAGTCAAGTCAAGTCAAGTCAAGTCAAGTCAAGTCTTTGTTTTATGTTAAGATTTAAGTTATAATAAACTGCACTTGGGTTCAGCGACTTGCCTCGTCAGTGGACATATGTTACATAGTACTTATTCATTATCTAATATAGTGCTTATTCTTTAGGTACTAGTGCTTATCCTTTAGATACCTTTTTGAAAAAGAAACTTACTTATTCATTACATAACAGTATCTATTAAATAAATACTAGTACTTATTCATACTAATACTTATTTCGATAGTGACTATTTTATTGTTACTAGTAACACATTTCAAATGTTTGTCATTGACTATTATGGGGTTCTGTCATTCAGATATCAACTATTCAATTTTGATTAGTATTCCAATTGTGACTAGTACATATTTTGTATTTACTAGTATAGTTATTCATTAGGTACTAGTTCTTATTCATTAGACACTCATACCTATTAAATAGATAGTAGTATGTATTCATTAGATACTGGTACTTATTGATTAGCTACTAGTACTTATTCAATATATACTAGTACACATTTAGGCTATTAGATAGCTGGTATTTATTCCAAATGTTACTTGTAAGATTTTTAATTGTGGCTATTCTGACTAGTCCTTACATAAGAAGAGCAAATATTTGTTACTAACAATTACAAAAGATACTAGTGCCTAATAATAAATAAGTACTTACCTAACCCACTTTAACTAGTAGTATCTATTAAATAGGTACTAGTATCTTATGAAAAGTAATTGTATTTAATAAATAAGTACTAGTATGAATACTACTAGTAATATTTAAAGAGATATGTAATATTTAAAGATAAACTGCTAATAAGTAACTGGATTTGTATGTTAGCTTATCTTGCTAATTGGTTAGCATGAAAACACAAGGAAAGATATATGTTTAATATGACATTTATTGTTTTGTTTTTTATTATTGGCAGTTAGCCTAAGTAGATCCAGAAACCCGACCAAGCACACCAGCCATAACACCCACCCAAACAACCATCCACCACAGGATATTGTGCCTTTTTGGAGAGTATTTATAGTTCCTTAACATAACAAAAATAATAAATATTTATCTGCATCTGAGAATGCAATGCATGTCAAAATAAGAGTCCTTCACTCTGTGAAATAGGCCTACTCAAAATATGTTTAAGCTATTTGAAGTCTAAAAATTGCTTCAGTTTGTGTGTTTATATATAGATTTATATATAGATAATATATAAATCTATATTGTTTATATAATGTTTATATATAGATAATAGATAGATTTTTGATAATAAAAAGGTTATTTGTTATCAGCCAAATTTCCATCTTGACAAGTGGATGTTTTGAAAAGTGCTATGGCAAGTTTTTGTGCCATCTAGAGGAAAATAAAATCAAAGGTGCCTTTTATCCTGGGGAACCTTTAGTATGGCAGGCTGTTTTATCATTTTATCCTTAAAACGTACTAGTATCTATTTTCATGCTACTAGTACTTATTTTTTTATTGAATAAGTACTAGTATCTATTTAATAGGTACTAGTATCTAATGAATAAGTACTAGTCTCTATTCAATAAGTACTAGTATCTATTGAATAAGTACTAGTGTCTAGTAATAGATACCAGTATCTAAAAATAAGGAATAGTACCTAATAAATAACTACTAGTATCTCATAAATACGTACTAGTCACAACTGGAATACATACTAGTCAGAACTGAATAGTTGATATCTGAATGACAGATCCCCATAGAAGTCAATGGCAAAAAATTTAAATGTGTTACTAGTAACAAAAGAGTAGTTACTATTCACTATCGAAATAAGTACTAGTATCTAATTAATAAGTTCTAGTGTCTATTTAATTGGTACTAGTATCTAATGAATAAGTGTCTATTTAATAGGCACTAGAATCTAATGTATAACTACTAGTATATTTTAAAAAGGTACTAGTATCTAAATGATAGGCACTAGTACCTAAATAATAAGCCCTAGTAGCTAATAAATAAGTACTAGTACTTAATGGAATAGATACTAGTATCTAAAAAAAAAAGTACTAGTAGCATGAAAATAGATACTAGTTCGTTGTAAGGATTAAATGTTAAACCGGCTTGCCATACTTTTAGCGCTGTTGTACCCTACTTATTTTTTTAGATAATAGTATCTATTCAATTAGGTACAAGTACTTATTCATTAGCTACTAGTGCTTATTCTTTAGGTTCTTGTGCTAATTAAAGGGTTAGTTCACCCAAAAATGAAAATTATGTCAGTAATTACTCACCCTCATGTCGTTCGACACCCGTAAGATCTCCTTTCATCTTCGGAACACAAATGAAGATATTTTTGTTGAAAGCCGATGGCTGAGAAAGGCTTCAGATAGGCCTCCATTGGCATTCAGTACATTTACACTCCCAAGACCCATAAAAGGCACTTAAAACGTCGTTACAAAGTCCATCTCACCACAGTGACTCTACAATAATTTTACGATGCGACGACAATAGTTTTTGTGCGCAAAAAAAAATAAAATTAACACCTTTATCCAACTTGTTCTTGTCGTCCGTGTGTGCCTCCACGACGCATGCGCGAGAATATTACGCAGATCCGGCTATTATTGAAACTATTATTTTAATTAAAACAGAAATGACAGAAATTAAGCCAATCTGGTTAGTAATGTGTGAAGCTGGTAATGCTGTTTGTGGAGTTGTTTAATCCTCCTCTGCTGAGATCTTCAGAGATTTAATGTCTTCTTTTATCTTCAGTTGATTTAATCTAAGGCTGTGGCTGAAGTCAATTGTAGTTGTTGTGTATAGGCTTGTTTGAGATGAGCAAAATCTGCGCAGAACCGATCACCGGTGATCAGCGCGAGATACATGCCGGTTAGAAATGTGTCCGAGGGCGGTCCGCCTTGCTCTGATGCCATGCCGACGTATGTCAAAAAACTCTCGCGAGCGAAAGGCGGATGTGTCGGATTCTGCAGTTGAGCGCAGTTGCTCTCCACCGACTGCGCTGAGCAAAAGCATGATGGGAAACGACTTGCTGACGACACAGCTTAATGCTTATTGGTTTAAACAACCGTGATGTATGGTTCTTTTTAAAAATGTTTGATTTTAAAACTCTGATATCATGTTTTTATGTGTGAATATTCCCAAACTCTCTAACAAAGGCAATCTCTCTGTGGGTTATGTGATTGTTGTTATATTTATAAAATATATATATATATATATATATATATATATATATATATATATATATATATATATATATATGTATGTATAAAAACATGTATGTAGGCCTAACTAAAGTCAAAATGATTGATAAACACGTCTTTCGAATGGAAATAAATAACAAAAACTTTGGGTGTCTTGTTCATAATATTTATTTTCATATAAAAGTAACAGAACTTAAATTACATCCAGTTTATCAGCAACAAAGCGCACGAGTGTGAATCCCGCGATATCCGCCTTTGATCTCGCAGGTGTCTGATTCACTACGAGAAGAGAGAATTGTCCGGCTTGCCTGCACTTTTTTCACTCCTCCCCTCACTGCAGCTGCCTAGTCTCGGCTGAACTGCAGGCAAGGCGAGGCGCATCTCAAACAAGCCTTTTCTCTTTCCTTCAGTGATTCTGCTCTTATCATCAGGTGTTCATCACTAATGGTTAATCATCACTTAATTATCTCATTAACATCAGCACTGTTTCAATGGTACTTTAACTCAGTAATGAGCACACGCATGAACACAAGGAAGTGTTAATTTACCATGGGCGTTTTGCTGACTATTACATAAAACTTACCAGTTTCATTTACATATGACTGGCATTTATGAATCACATTAAGTTTATTAATGTGTTTATGTAAAAACTATGTAATCCAAATGCATGGAAAATGTATATGCAATTCAAATACATAAATCTTATGTTTAGACATTTTTTTGAGTGTAGGTAATTATAATAATAAAAAATATTATTGCTTTGCATTAACAGGCTTGATTTATGCTGCTGTTGTTGTCATTGTTATTTAGTTGTCATATGGTTCAGAGTTCATATTTTTATTGAACTACATGTTGATCATCACCATGTTTGAGATTTGTGTTGAGGTGTTGAGCTAGCTGTGCTTCTCATTGCAACTTTGCGACTTATTTGCCTAAGTGAAATGGGTAAACTGTGTGCCTCTAAAAGGCAGATGTTATTCATGTTGTGTAGCTAACTTTAAAAAACAAACATGAAGATGAAAACACAAGGCTTGTAACTGTGTGCATTGCTAAATATTGTTTAGTTGCCTTTACAATAAGTTTTACGTTAAAAGATTACCTGGTACTCATTAGCTGAACAAAAGTATTTAAGTTGATTTTGACTGGAGCGAATCAATTGAGCTAACTTAAAAAGTTTAGTGTGATAGGTTCACTT
The DNA here is from genome assembly GCF_949357685.1 of Gobio gobio. Classification (NCBI taxonomy): domain Eukaryota; kingdom Metazoa; phylum Chordata; class Actinopteri; order Cypriniformes; family Gobionidae; genus Gobio; species Gobio gobio. Next base: position 40,594,175 of record NC_137115.1, on the reverse strand, counting down.
ATTTTTTCAAGTTGGCTCAACTTGTTCCTTTTTTAATTGTCTTGACAAAGAAGTTTTAAGTTCAAAAGACTACCTGGTACTCATTAGATGAACACAAGTATTTAAGTTAATTTTAACTGGAATGGATTAGTTGAGATAACTTTAAAAGTTGAGTGCGATAAGTTGCCTTTTTTTTTAAGTTAGCTCAACTTTATTTTTTTACAGTGTACTTGTACCTTTTTAGTGTACTTGTACCTTTTTAAAGATACTAGTTCTTATTAAAGTGGGACCTAAAGCTTACCCAGAAGAATAAAAAATGTATTGAAGGACTAATCCCCTATTAATAAAGTTTTGAAATTACCATTAAAAAAGCACATAATGGGTGTATTCATGTGCCCATGTACTTTTGGCCATATAGTATTTAACATCAACTTTATTGTATTGCCTATCATCACATTAACACTTACCCCTCACTTTTTTCACTTGCTCATGAATGTATGATGAAAAAGTATTTTGATTACTCGCACACTGAAAAAAGATACAGACCAAAACGGAATGGTTGGAAGGCGCATTGTCATTATTAATGCATATGGTTTTGTGACCCTAGGTCAGGAAGTACAGATTTTGAGAACCTTAAAATATTTAGATGAATTACACAATACACAAACAGACATAAAGTGTAAAAAGCCATGTAATCCTCAGATGAAGCAGATTTTAAACAAATCAAGGATAGCAAAGGCCTGGTAAACATTTACAAAAGCATTACAATATCAAAATGCGTCCATCAATCTTTTCTTGAAGAGCTGATAATGTCTTAAAATCATTATTACTTTCTGTTTTATTTGACATTTGGCAATGTATAACGTTTACATTTCATACTTTAACAGTCAACTTCTCTCAAAAGTGTGTAAACTCCTCTCTTTGGCGGTTTAGTAAAAGTCTTTGGCATTTCTCCTTAACCCACCCACCCATTTTTGTTGTTTTTGTGCATTTTCTGTCATTGAACGTCCCAGATCTCACAGAGGAGGGGGGTGAACTTGTGGTCACTCATGCGCCATGACTCTAGCATTTCGGCGTGGTGGTGGTTGAGTGTGCGAAGCTCAGTTAGACGGCCGAGAAGCCTTGCAAAGTGCTGGGGCTCCTGAGGGTGCTGTAGCTTACAGACCTTCCTCAGCACCTCCAACATGGGCTCCTGCAGACGCTCCACTGCCTGCTGGTCTTTTACATATGGTCTGTCTGTGGTTAGATAGAACAGTTTCAGTCAAATGGAACACATTTTATTGAGGCCTTCCGAAGCTTAAAACAATGACAGAAATGCGTTAGCTTCTCTATTGTGACCTTATAAATCAATAACCATTTAACTTATTAGTTTGAACAATACATATTGATTCCATAATAACCAAAAGTGGGTTTTAAAGGTGCAGTAAGCAATTTCCAGGAAACACTGTTGATATATGAAACCAATCCAAACAAATACAGCCCTCCCTTCCAGGGCCATGCAGAGAGTTCTTCAGGGGCAGGGGCTCAAATGTAAAAAAGGGGCAATATATATATATATATATATATATATATATATATATATATATATATATATATATATATATATATATATATATATATATATATATATATATATATATATATATATATATATATATATATATATATATATATATATATATATATATATATATGCTCATCAAGCCTGCATTTATTTAATAAAAAATACAGAAAAAACAGAAAACAGTGGCCTACTATTGTGAAATATTATTACATTATGTTCTTTTTAACTTTGTATTAATCCAACAATCTTGAAAAGAGTATCACAGTTTCCAGCATTGACATTAAATCCTCATATTAGAATGATTTCTGAAAGATCATGTGACACTGAAGAGTGGAGTAATGATGCTGAAAATACAGCTGTGATCACAGGAATAAATTATATTTTATATCAAATAAAGGCTTGATGAACATAAGAGACTTCTTTCATAATGCTGCATAATATTCAAAAATGGTAACATTAAATAAAGTACTTTCATGTAGCCTAACCATTTCGCCAGCCTACACTTCACATAATAGGCCTGTGGCACTTGGGTTTTGATAGTTTAATTAAATAGTAAAACGTGTATCAATATACATAAATACAAGTGAATTTAACACTACTTACCATTAATGCGACTTTTGCTGCTGTGGTTTTGTGCAGGGATTTGTTTGTTGTCAGTTAAAATCCATTTTGTCAGTGATGCAATTTATAAAATGAGACAAACCGCAGGAAATCGTTCCACAAACGTTAGTTCGTCTTTCCATGTCATTTTCTACCGATTTATGAATAAGAACAGAAAATGACCGCTTCACATCGCCCAACGGAATTTGAACTTGCTTTGCCAGATCACGATTGGTTGGTGTATATACATGACAAACGGGCATTGGTGAATTGTGTAATACTTTAAAATATATAATATATAGATTTGTAATTAAATCAACACATTAGCTCTGATTATGGATGAAAAAAAAAATATTGGTTTACTTTTTTCCCGCGAGGCCACACACTCTCTGAAAGGACCATATTTGGCTCGAGAGCCGCTTCCGAACAGTGGAAAATCAGCTGTCAATCAAAACACACGCAACCCATAGCAACGCGTTACGGCAACGCCTCAACAGAAATTGTCCGACTTTTCCATTTGGTACGACTTTTGAGCCGTCCGTTACTATTGTAAACATTGTCATGTTATAACAATCACATTTATTTAGTTTTATTGACCACGATATTATCCTTGATATTTGTCTGAGAGGGGCACTTTTGATTCATTTTGAAAAAGGGCAGGGGCTCGAGCACCCAACGCCCCCCCCTCTGCACGTGCCTGCTCCCTTCGTTGCCCCGGCCCCAAAATGCAAGAAGGCACAATGCAAGAGTAGATGTCTCTTTATTATAGCTCCAGACAAACAATGACACTTGGCTCTGTGAAACATAGCATTATACCATTGTCACCCGCATATGGAGCAGAAACAGTGCAAACTTCAGGCCTTCCTACTTAGGTCAGTACTTCCGACTACATCTACCGCAACCTTTTCGGCGTGATTGCGCAATCAGTGGCACGTTGCAGAGCAGCGCAAGATGAGCAATTTAGGTTAAAAAGTATATTCATTTTTATTTATTTTTTGTTGAAAATGACCGATGTTTTGGCTAGATAAGACCCTATTCCTCGTCTGGGATCGCGCAGAGCCTCTGAAGCCCTTCAAAGCCCTTTGAAACTGCATTGATTTGGACCTTTAACATTTTGGTTGCCATGGAAGTCTATGATCTGGAGAAAAATCTTGGAAAGTAATCCTCAAGAAACGTAATTTCTTTTCGACCGAAGAAAAAAAGACATGAACATCTTGGATGAGATGGGGGTCAGAACATTTTCATTTTGAAGTAGGGATGCACCGAATCCAGATTTTTGGGGTTCGGCCGAATACCGAATCCACTGGTTAAGATTCGGCCGAATCCGAAGCCGAATCCTACTCCCATCCGCAGTCCATTATCACAGTAAAGACCTTAATGAAGTAAACCACGTCCACAGCAGTGTAGGGATGCTATTGACCATTTAACCGTTAACCGAAAGTAAGAACTTTGACCGATTAATACTATCAGTTAAATTGTTTAAAAGTTTTTAACAATTTTTTGTTTGTTTTTTTGATGGTTAAGAATTATGCTGTATAGCATCATTTGTTCTCTCACGGAGCGCGTCGACATGTGCAACCACAAACCAGATATATCTCGCAAAATGAAACAATGGAAAAGCTTACTGTGTGGGACCATTTCGACAGAAAAATACAGCAGCAGTACAAGCTCCTGACTGGTGGAAAGCAAATGAAAGGCGCTTTCCGAGGCTGGTCATTCTAGCGAGGCGTTATCTCTGTATTCCCGGGACATCAGTGCCATCTGAAGCCTTGTTTAAGGCTTTTAACAGTGTGGTTTTGGAATCGCTTTCTTTTGACTTGAAGTACTGCCACATTTTCTCTTCATGAGTTTCATTTTCACTTTCAACGGCGGCGTCATTACGTTCGACCAGGAGCGCGCATAGTGCAAGCCTAGGGTTCGGTTCGGGTTTTGAGGTTCTGCAGAAACCAAGTTTCTGAAAATTCTGAGGTTCGGCAGAAACCAAGCAACCTCCCGCAGTATCTCTTGAAGCCAATACGGAAGTGACATATACTGCAATTCATCGACTGGCCACTAGGCCACAGGCTCCAGAAGGGAGCAGAATCTCATTGAGCCCCATGTTAAAATGCCCAACTTTATAGCAGATTAAAACATGTTTATAGCCTGGTACAAATTGTGGTTTTGGTCTATACGGCTAATTTTGCCCTTCATGACAACTAAGTGAGGTCAAATATGAGCCTGATCATAGATATATCGATCATAGATGCCTCATTCTACTGATCCGTGCAAGCACTAATGAGGCATCTACATATACATCTATATTTTGACCTCACTTAGCGGAAGTTATGGCGGAGCTCAGAGATGATCACGTTCGTCTGATAAGAGGTAAAATACTAGCATAAATACTGCTCGGTTTCTCGCAGAAACGGATCGTTTCGCTAGATAAGACCCTTATTCATTGTTTGGTATCGCTTAAAGCCCTTTGAAGCTGTACTGAAACTGTCATTTGGACCTTGAACCGTTTGGAGCCCATTGAAGTCCATTATATGGAGAACGATCCTGGAATGTTTTCATCAAAAAGCTTAATTTCTTTTCGACTGCAGAAAGAAAGACATGGACATCTTGGATGACATGGGGGTGAGTAAATTATCAGCAAAAGTTTATTTAAAAGTGAACTAATCCTTTAACTTCCCCCATCATGAGTGTATACACCCTCTACTTCTGATTGGCTACAAGTGTGTTGTGGTGCTCGGGCCCATCCACTTTCAAAAGCATTTTTCTGAAATTGCTTACTGCACCTATAAAAGTTTTTTTTTGGTAGGGGTGCCAAAACTGAACTTTTCCATAACATGATGCTTATGCGTTAACAAGTAGTAAAGCAAACTAAACAAATTAATCTGCATTCTGCAACTTTTTATTTAGAACATTAGTTGACCGATATCAGCTCACCTGGTGAGAGGATTGTGATAGCAGTAAGTAAAGCATGTTCCTCTTGCATCATCTGCAGCTCCCCGATGCTTTTATAGAAGTTAAACATGGGTGTCATAAACTCTTCAGATATTCCTGAGGAAATAAAGCTATTCATGAAGATATACACCAAGCTTTGCAATTATTTTCTAAATCACTATTGAAAGTCAACATGAAAACAGCAGTCAATTTATTACATCAGCCATCTGTAACCACTCCCAAACATATTTCTTAGAAGCTATAACTACATTTAAAAATAACCTGCTCTGCCCAATGCACATATTTACATACTGGCTATGATCTAAAGTTATGAAGGCCATGCTTTCTTTCCTGGACTAAAGATCACATTAAGTACATACTACACTCAGCCGTGGCACTGTAATCATACCTCCATATATTTTGTGTTTGTTTGAGCTTCAATAAAGAAATCTAAGTCACACTTTTAAGTATTCAATAGTAAAACTGTCTTTGCTGAATGTACAAAATGAATTGTATGTAATGTTTTATAAATGGCCTGTTTCATTCTGGGGCCTCAGGGTGGCAGTGTTGCCCATATTTAAAAGCAACAGTGAGTCTCCTAAGGATTTACTGAATCACATAATTTCCTTTTAGACAGAATCCACCCATCCATTATTATAAAAAGTCATGCCTAAGACATTTCATCTTATGCACTTTTAACGAAATTGTCTTCTTTAAAAATATGTAAACATTGTTAAAACATGATACATGAAGCAGAATTGTATAATAAGACTTAATTGTTTTCAAATATTATGGCTACATCTTGATTTTTAAGCAATAATTTCACTCAGTTTGATTTAAATTATTCATTAGATATACTATTTGCCTGTGAGGTATAAGGCAAAGAAAAATAATTTGAAATACATTTTTAAAGGGATAGTCCACCCCTCAAAAAAATTCTGTCATTTAATCACTCTCGTGCCGTTCCAAATCCGTAAGACTTTCGTTCATCTTCGGAACATAAATTAAGATAATTTTAATGAAATCTAAGAGGTTTCTGTCCCTCCCTACTGACGCTTCAAAAAGTTCATAAAGTTGTAAAACTAATCCATATGAATGTAGCGGTTTAGTCCAAATTTTCTGATTGAAATGGACTTTTCACACATATAAACATTGATCAGAGGACTTATGGTCATCGCTAGACTAAGATTGGGGCATTGTGCATTGAAAAATGGGCTGGCAATAGTTGGAAAGCTCTCAGATGGCAGATGCAAGTGTGGAGAAGCAGAAACTAAAATCTCATTTATTCAGAGCTGTTGGAATCTGGAGTTACAAAGTATTCATTAAAATCAATTCTTAGTACTAAGGACTTTGAGACAACAAAAGTTATCAACTTTTTGCATCGAACTGGAGTTACGGGACTATAATGATATAAAATAAAAAAATAAAATAAAATAAAATAAAATAAAAGCCTAAATTAAATCTGTTCATCTTATAAAGTGATCATGTCTCTTCAGAAATATTGGACTAAACCACTCAATTCACATGGATTAGTGTTAGGATCTCTTTATGAATTTTCGAAGCTTCAAATTGGTAGTTGCGTAGCTGTCATTGGAGGGAAAGTCTTACGGTTTTGGAACGGCAGGAGGGTGAGTAGCCTAATTGATATATAATATATATATATTTTTTTTTTGGGGGCGAACTAACCCTTTAAAATAAATATTCATATGTTTTGATAGTAAGTTTTCAAAAATGATATCTCTGGTTGGGGATATTCCCTCCTTCTATATGTAAAGCGAGTACCCCGAAAAGTGCTATATAAATGTTACGAATTATTATTATTATTATTATTATTATTATTATTATTATTATTATTAATAAGATATTTTAAAGAGTGTTGGTAACCAGACAGTTGACGGCACCCATTGACTTCCATAGTAGGATTTCAACTGTCTGGATACCAACATTCTTTAAAATATTTTATTCTGTGTTCAACAGAAGAAAGAAACCCATGCATACAGGTTTGGAGCAAAATGAGGGTGAGTAAATGATGACAGAATTTTCATTTTTGGGTGAACTATCCCTTTAAGAAAATGATTTTGCTGTCTGCTTTGGAAGAGACTCTCGGGGCCGTGACCTTGTTGCTTTGTATTGTCTGTTAGGTCAGAGCTGATCTGAATCTGGCCTCGGATCCCCACAGCTGTGCGTTTCCACATTCAGCGGGATTCTCGGTAACAGCAGTTCATTTGAAGCCTGTATTTGAAGGGCTTTCCTGTTTTGTGCGAGGTCTTTGTCTTTATCATTATCATCGATATAATTATCATTCTTTGCTGGCTATGCAAGCCGAGAGCTCTTTTCTGATGTAAAGCATTCAGTGTGAAGAGCCATAAGGGTTTGGTTTACAGACTGACCAATCAGGGGAACCCTCAGTGGGAGCTGACACACCGAAGACACACTGATGCAGCTGGGACATTTAAAACCTGACTTAACAATTCCGCTTACCAAAATGTTAATATGAAAGAAAAACAGTGCTGGAGTGTAACGAACTCAGTATATACAAACAGTCGTCACCCTGGAGAGATGAAATGATCACAGCACGCAGACTCCTTTCACGGTTTCATTCATTTCCCTTCAGATGAAAGGATAACCTTTGTCATAACTTTCCAAAAAAAGGAGAGAGCAAAAAAAAAAAAAACCTGATACATCACTGCAGCTTCACGCCAGAGAAATGTCAGAGGCGCTGAGAGCCAGAGAGTGGGACAATAGGCCTCTCGATGTTTAGATAGAGAACAATAGTCTCTTTAGACAGTGCGTCTATTTCTCCCCCGCTGGCCTTTTGCGTGAATATTCCCGAGCCCATGCTGGAGGACTCAAACAGTCTACGCCACTCTGCATTCATCTGTCTGTTCAGAAATATCACTAACTGGACGGTTCGTTACAGCTTTTCAAATTCTGAGAGGCTGAGAGCAACCACCTTTGAAATAAAGGTGATTCAGCGTGGAGCAACATTAAGATGCTTTTTTTAATGGATTGTGCATCCTACTAGAACACAAATAAGTGTTCTACAAAATACGATGAGGTGATATAAGGCACATGCTAAATGAGGGCTTTCCTCTTTGTGCTGTTCCTGGCAGTCATCCAGTGCTTAGACTTCTGTGAAACCGAAACCAGTTGGACTTTAGTGTTCTTTTACACGTGTAACATACACCACACGATTATCAAGACGGCAAATTTCCTGACGTTATTTAGGGCGGACGGATACATTATTAATATAACATGCCCAGTGAACTTTATGGACTTTGTTCTGGGCTTTGAGGGGCTCAACAAGTATGTGGCGTACTAGTTTGAAACCCAATCCCAGAGTCATGATTCCTTTGAACACCCCATAGAAGCAGTTCGCGAATTGTGCTGTAAATTATGCTGCAATCCAAATAATGAGCTTACCGCTCCTTCTGATCCTGTCCTCCAGCACCTCAGTGTGTCCGTTGGGCAGTTTCTTAGTAAAGACCTGGGCCGAACGCAGGAACATCGCCTCTACGGCTGAACCTTTCAATAAAGCGATCTGATCTTCGTGATCCAGAGACTGAAAACCTGCTCGGAAAACAAGAACCTGAGTATGTTTGCTTAGAACTGCTGGAGTTTATTGCATTCCTCTTGGGCATGCAAATTGGTATAGAAACCAATTTTAGAATTTGAAATAACAGTACCTGGTATGTTTTTTGTGAACTCAACCAACACCTGGACGTGACTAGTTGCCATTTCGGTCAGCAGAAGGAAGTTTTCTTCTGCGTTAAATTGCTCTTGTAGCTGTCGACAGGTTAGAAGTGGGAAAAATATCTGTTTTATGACATTGGGGTTGTAATAACCTTGGTTACATAATGATTTAACAGAGATAAGAAGAGGCAAAGTTGTTTACTGATTTTAACAGTAGCATTTGGCTGCTTTGTACATTTAATGAATCATAAAAAGATAAAAGAAGGTGAAGTAAAGGAAGATAAGGATGATGTTTTTTTTCTTCTTCTAGAAGACATACCAGTTTTTTTGCCATATCCTGAGGGATGCGATGTTTGTTGTGAGCGTCAACTATATAACTTATTAAAGCCTGCTGGTCTTGGCTCAGTTCTATATTTTCCTGAAATGAGAAAATGTGCCCAAAAAATCAAAAATGTATAAACCTTTTTTTCCCTGCATTTGGATCAAGGGGAATCCAGCTACGTGGACTAATGAATAAATATTGGTGGTGTCATATTTTAACATAAGCCAACTTTTGAACCTGCACAACCATTTTACAACCCTTTATCATATAATCTTTCAGAAGTAACCGTATATGTGGGCAAAAGTGAGAAGAATGAGAATCATTGAGGTTGCCCTTTAACCTTTTATAGCACTTCAATAAAAGTTGCCATAGAACACCCTTAACTTTAGTTTGCAATTATACCTAAGAAGTTATACTATAGCAAGCATGGTGCCAAGAAAACTGTATCTCAAAAACTTAAACTTGAACAAATCAAAAAGTGACATTTTTGCATCATTGTTTTTTCTTGAAAATCACCACTGATTATAGTAATAACCAGTGTTGGGGAAAGTTACTTAAGTAATGCATCACATTATTGCGTTACTCCCTAAAAAGTAACTAGTTGCGTTACTTAGTTACTTTTTATGGCAAGTAATGCGTTACATTATTGCGTTACTTTTTCTCACCGGCTTGCTTGTTTGTTTTTTAATAACAACCAAAAAAGTTATATTTTTTGCAAATGTAAAGGCCCTTTCACACCAAAAATGAAATGAATAAGCCTCAGGCTGAAAGAAATTTAAATGTATGCCTGTACAGTAGAGGGCACCGTTCAAACAAAATATGGTTTAAGTGGGTCATTGAAGGTCAGCAGCAAAGACTTTGGTTAATAAAGTGAGATTAAATACAAAAGTATATTTGTGTAATTCAATATATTTAATTATTGCAGGTTTGCGTAATATGTTTTTATCCATTTTAAATAATACCACATTTTTGTGCAAGTGAGATGAGTAAATGCTCACATTTGGTCTAGAACTACAACCATCTTGTTCACACACAACGCTTCTGCACTTACGCTTATCTCAACATGGGGACAGGATAGCTGTCAGTCAATAAATGGAAAAACAAAGTAACTCAGATATTTAGTTTTAAATTTAAAAGCAATGCTTTGCCTTACTAGTTACTTGAAAAAAGTAATCTGATTACAAGTAACTCAACAAGTTACTTGTAATGCGTTAGCCCCAACACTGATAATAATAACCCAATCAGACAGTACCTGCGGTCTTACCTTGGAGGGTTTTGTGGTAGATACAACCTGTTTAGCATCTCTACTATCACCAACATCGTCCCCTATACTTTCGTCAGATGAGGCTTTTGTGTTTTTCCTCAGCCTTTTGGATTTGCACTGGATTTCGGTTAATAAGCCTGAGGTTGCAAATATAAAATGGATACATAAATTAAATAGACATACTGGATACAAGCAGTCTGTTTCTCATCAAGGTTTATGTACAAAATCTTTTGAACTATAGAGAGACTTTGTTGTATGCTAATTAAAACGAGTGATTCTAGGAAACAATTCAGTATTTTTTTTATCCATTTTCTTCCGTCCTATTCACGGTAAGCTTAGAAAATACAGCTTCTGTTCTTCCACAAACTAATAATATTTTATTTTAAGTTATCCAATATTATTTGAACTCAAACCATCTCGTATCAGAACACGAGGCTCTCTCTTTGGAAAATAAATGAAGTTGCTTTTGACTATTCCAATGAATAATATTTATTGAAAACTGCTGTTTTAGAGATCAAAGTGTCTCATCTGATTTCACATTGTGCGTGACTTTCAGGCTGATGTATTAGTTGAACAGGAACAAGTTTTACACCGTTTACAGTGCTCTTACTCACATTCTGCGAGCATGCCCATCTCTTTGCACTTCCTGAGTCGACACTCTTGGCATTTCCTGCGCATGTACATGTCCATCTCACAGTTTCTTCCACTCTTACATTTATATACAGCATTCTTTGTGATACTCCTTCGGAAGAAACCTGGAAGAAATACCTTTGCATCAATAACTACTGATATGATCAATAATGTTCAATTTCTCTTTCATACTATCAGTTATCTGACACACAGATGGCAAGAATAGACATACAAAAGCATTCAGGTGCTGAAAATTTTTCTCTATAACCATTCTGTTATTCTGAAAACCATAGTAAAAACACTGGAAGCAACAGTGGCTACCCTACAAGCCTAAACTATTAGGAGAGACAAGAAGGTCACTTTGTAAACACAGATCAAAGAATAGGTTCATTGCAGCCCAGTACATGTAATGTATATGGCGTAATGTTTTAGACATTACGTTCAGTCCTGTAATACCGATACTCTGGGATGCTGGATTTTCAGTTCTAGGCAGCAGACAAACATGTGCAGTTGTTTTTGGAACAGGTAATTATTCCAGCATGAGCCCATGAGCACAATGACACGCATTAACTTTGCATGGCGGCGTGTGGCTCTGGTTGCCTACATCATTATTCAGCAGAAAGCTGAGAGGGAACCCAATCCAAACTGAACGTGAAGGTGCAAACCCAGCCAAGCCTGTGGGACTCGGGACACATAGCCCAGAATCTGCCCTTTGGGCATTGTCCATGCACAGGTGGAATTACACTTGCAGTCATTCAGCCAATGATTTTCCAAAGAGCTAAAATTGGCGCATGGGGTTCCATGTCATTTATTACGTCCTTCATAAGTTATGTAGCCATGGCTACACTGTAAGACCAGGCACACTGCAATATCTATGACTGTTTAAAGAGGTCACAGAACAAAGGGTGCAAATGTACATGTTATATATCAAATAAAATAAAAATGGCAAAGCTATGTTTGTTAAAGGATACATGTGCAATTTCTAGGCCTCTTGCATGGAATTATATTGCAAAAATAATTGTTTTCAAACAACTTTCCATGTATATATATATATATATATATATATATATATATATATATATATATATATATATATATATATATATATATATATATATATATATATATATATAAAATACAATTGAATTGCCAAATGATGAGAATAGTTAAAGGTACACTATTACACTTTTTTGTTCAAAATGAACATAACATCCTCAATCTTTCTTGCCAAATGTGTTTTTGTCTTAACCTGATTTACTATGGTATGCCTGTACACACCGGGACGAATATCGCGCGCTTATTGCCAGCGTTTTTCGTGACGTTTTTCGGCACGTCTTGAGTGTTCACACCCAAGCGATTTTCACTGGCGATGCGCCGAGTGAACGTGCACATTCAGTAGATGATGGAGCTCCCGGTACACAAGGTGGCGCTGCGGCACTTTACGCTTCTGAAACTCGCTTGTCACACAGAAGAAGAAGAGAGACAGTATTTACGTTCTGCCAAAACCACAGATATATTATGTCTATGGCCAAAACCATTCACACACTTTTTGCTAACTGGCAAGCAACATTAGCAGCTCATCTTCTTCTTTGTCTACTTGCTACTTCTTCGTCGTATCAATGTGTGCTCGGCAAGACCGTTTTGTGCTTGAGCGCCACCAAGTCGTGTTTTACTGTCACTTCAGCAGCTCCAGGCACGTGAACAAAAGTGCTGATCTCATTGGTCGGCCAGTTTTTAATGCGCCGCGTCAAAATAAAAAAACGAACCCGAGGCATTTTTTTTTAAAAAATGATGCTTTTACGCCTGCCGTTTTGCGCGTCGGTGTGCACACTCACATTGGCGCCCTTTGTTTAGTCATGAGGCGTTAAACGTCGGCGATAAACGCGCGCGAAAATCGTCCCGTGTGAACAGGCCTTAAGGCCTGTACACACCGGAACGAATATCGCGCGCGCTTATCGACAGCGTTTTTTCGTGATGTTTTTCGGCGCGTCTTGAGTGTTCACACCCAAGCGATTTCCACTGGCGTGCGCCGAGTGAACGTGCACATTCAGTAGATAGCGCTCCCGGTACACAAGGTGGTGCTGCGGCACATTACGCTTCTGATACTCGCTTGTCACACAGAAAAAGAAGAGAGACAGTATTTACGTGATTGCCAAAACCACAGACACAATATGTCTGTGACCAAAACTATTCACATACACTTTGTGTACACCGAGGCATTTTTTTTTAAATGACGCTTTTACGCCTGGCGTTTTGCGCATCGGTGTGCACACTCACATTGGCGCCCTTTGTTTAGTCATGAGGCGTTAAACGTCGGCGATAAACGCGCGCGAAAATCGTCTCGGTGTGAACAGGCCTTTAAGTGTTTATTTTATACCAGTTGGGATGGTTTTCATGGGAAATTGTTACTCGAGTGTGTGTGCTATTCGTAAACTGAGAAAAGTTGCTCCAGTACTGTCTAGGTTAGTTGTCACAACCAGTGAAAACGGTTTACATGGAGCACGCTAAATCTCGAACCTCTGGGGAATCACCAGTTTAAAAAAACGCAGAACAGAGCCTGCTGGCAAAAAGAGAAAGTCAGAGCTGGTAATAAAATGAGAAACAAAATTGGCTTGGCTTTTCGGAGATGGTGAGAACTGAGGGATTTGAAATGTTGTTAAAGCATTGTGGAGACAGCGTTTTATTACTCAGGTGAGTATTGAATTTAATTGAGCAGATAAATTGCCATATGTAGCTCTCTAACAGTGTTGATTGTAAAGCATTATCAATTGTGAAGGGTCATTTCATTATGGGTTACTGTAGCAATGTGCTGGAATTTATTTTCAAGGAAGTACCGTGTCTATTTCTAAACTGGTTATATCTTTAAAGTCTAGTAGTGAATTTTTTATGAGCAGTAGGATAATATTTCTCCATTTTAGTTATAAGAAAGAATCATCATTCGCACAGTCACGCAGAGCCGAAGCACAACCAAAACACTGTTCTTCCGCAAAAGGCATGCAGTTTGTTTTATAACTGCTAGAGGGCCAAAAGTTACATAGTGTACCTTTAATAATAAATTATGGTTAAAAAAGATGCAATCCAATAATAGGCGGATTGTATTATACAACATCACAAACCAAACATTAATATTTCAACATATTTAATTGATTTATATTTATATAAACTATTACTGAGAATCTCTATTATGTGTATCTTTATCTACATATGAACAGCCTGTAACTAAAAAGATCTCAGTATAGCCTTTATAGTTGTAAGTAGTATAGCCTGATAGTTGTACCTCGAGGGCCACAGCAGAGTTTAGTCCTTCAGGCTTATTTGAAAATTTTATAGTGTGAGAAAGAGTAGTCTGATTTCAGAACCTATGAATCTTATGCTGTATATTTTTAGTAAAGCAAAACCATACAGCTAGGCCATTCTAGTCAGGTTCCCAAACTAATGACTTTAATGAGTAATTTTTTAGAAAATCAAAAACATGCAGCGTGACCAGTGTAGTCAAATTCCTGGAAAAAATGTATCTAACAACTGTGTTTTTTTTTTAAAGTGAATCAAACATACAGGTTAACAGGGGTGTCAAACTCAGTTCCTGGAGGGCCACAGTCATTCATAGTTTAGTTCCAACCCTGCTCCAACACACACCTGTAGTTTTGATTCACTTAAAAGAACCGGCATAAAAGATTAGATTGGGAATAGGACAGATCGAGCTGTCTACTTCGCACTGTTGATTCAGTAGCGGTGTTCAGTGGATGTGGGAGAACCATTAACAGAACCAAATGGAACCATTTTTTAAACCAAATCTGAATAAGAACTCAGCCCTGTGCATGCCAAATAATGCTTTTTGAGTGAAAACAGCAGCAAAAATACAATAAATGATGGGCTTCACCTTTACATCCTTCACATGTGAGTGCATTGTAGTGATACCCTGATGCTTTATCTCCACAGACAACACACAGTTCTTCGCCTTTGCTCTTTCCAGAGTGGACTGCGTTTCTGGATCTTCTATACACCGTCGGGACTACAGGGCAAGACTCGTCCAGCTCATTATCAAAGCCGCCCTCCATTGGTCCTTTTCTCATCTCAAACACGTTGGATGTAGAATACCACTCCTCCCCGCTGTACTGTGAGTAGCAGTGTTGATTGGAGTAGTATGATGGTGATGACATGGAGGGCTCCACTGAGGTGTACTGCATGCTGGGATAGCTGGTGAAGGGCATGACCTCCTGGTCATGTAGCAAAGGACTGTTCTGCTCTGCCAGAATATCTAAGGAGAAGATGGCAGGAGTGAGTAGTGCTCGTCAGTTTACATGTCATGGAGAAGCAAAGATCAAGTTAACCTTACTGATTTAGCCCAGCACGGAGTGCTAATAGTTCTTATGCCAACAGGACAATTAGTGAAACTACAACACACTGAGGTACTGTTACCTTGCAGACTCCCTCAGAGCCATTGCAATCTCCACTAACTGATAAGTGAATATTAAAAACTATCTAGGAACATAACCAGCCTCTATCCAAATAGTAGCAATAGATTATGTGAAATGTACATAATACAGAAGTCAAACACACCCAGAAATAAAACAAGAAATCATTAACCAAGGACTTTTTTTCTTACACAATATCACTGTCTGAGGGATTTGATTATAGATTTTTTTTTGAGTGCGGGTTGTAGGTTTAATAGCATTCACTTGCAGACTTTTTTTGGCTCTATTAATAAACAAGACAAGTAACATTTTTATGCATGTACACAAGCGCATATGGAAGCGCTGAGCCAAATGTGTTGGTCTGTACTCCAGGGGGCGCTAGAGTTCATTTCAAATATCTAGTCTGCATAAAATGAAAACTCTCCCTATCCATTTTCTAAATTAACGTTAAAGATCTTATTCTTAACGATTCATCAATGCATACGTTTCATTTTTCTTTTTAATGTGAGCTCGTAATTGTTAACCCTTTCACACGCAAGTTCAAAGTAGTCTAGCTGACCACCCCAGTGTGAGTTTTTTAAGGCAAAGACACCTTATTATTATAAACCTTTATTATGAACATGTTGGCTGATCTATAACGCGCGATGGGCGGCGCCACGTTAGTTTGCACCACAATTCATAGAATCGTATAAAGCCCTATTCGCACGGGATTAGTATTACCTGGTGACCTCTAGTAATTTGTAATAATTGCGGAGGTTGTCTGTGATCTTAATCCCGTGCGATTGTAAAGTAAAAATTCCCCCGCAAATGACCTACCATATTTCGCCGAACACAGAGATCCTGTGATAATATTAGTCCCGTGCGAATTGGCATCTCTGTGATTTGGAGGGTCATATATAATTTTAGCAAAGTTTTTGTTTCTTGTGCGCATTTTTATCCATATTTCGCATTCAATTCCTGTTGCTGGTCTGTGCTCAGTTCAGTTTTTAATTGTAACGTCTGTTCTCTAACTGAACGAAATTATTTTTATTACTATAAAAAATCTAAACGACGTGAGAAAGTGATGTAACCGGTGTAACACCGACTATCGCAACAATATAGCTGCACGCGGAAAGGAACTGTTGTTTATGATATATCATACAGCTATATCTACACTCACCTAAAGGATTATTAGGAACACCTGTTCAATTTCTCATTAAAGCAATTATCTAATCAACCAATCACATGGCAGTTGCTTCAATGCATTTAGGGGTGTGGTTCTGGTCAAGACAATCTCCTGAACTCCAAACTGAATGTCAGAATTGGAAAGAAAGGTGATTTAAGCAATTTTGAGCCTGGCATGGTTGTTGGTGCCAGACGGGCTGGTCTGAGTATTTCACAATCTGCTCAGTTACTGGGATTTTCACGCACAACCATTTCTAGGGTTTAGAAAGAATGGTGTGAAAAGGGACAAACATCCAGTATGCGGCAGTCCTGTGGGCGAAAATGCCTTGTTGATGCTAGAGGTCAGAGGAGAATGGGCAGACTGATTCAAGCTGATAGAAGAGCAACTTTGACTGAAATAACCCAATAGAGCATCTTTGGGATGTGGTGGAACGGGAGCTTCGTGCCCTGGATGTGCATCCCACAAATCTCCATCAACTGCAAGATGCTATCCTATCAATATGGGCCAGCATTTCTAAAGAATGCTTTCAGCACCTTGTTGAATCAATGCCACATAGAATTAAGGCAGTTCTGAAGGTGAAAGGGGGTCAAACACAGTATTAGTATGGTGTTCCAAATAATCCTTTAGGTGAGTGTATAATGAAAAAACATGTACAAGACATTATATCCAGGAGATAAGTCAGTAAATATGAGTAAAATCACAGGCTTTGCTTATCTGTGTGAATGCGCCATGCGAAATTCAGATGTGGGGAGGTCATTTCTAAATCTCACAGATAATACTAATCCAGTGCGAATAGGGCTTATGTCGAATTTACAACACGTCAATTTATCCACTTCTCCTGAAATACATGAGTGTCTGTGAAGTGGAAGAAAAAAGTATAGAATAAATATTATCGCTTCCTAAAACCTACACAAGGTGTATGTGATGTGAATAAAACATGTCGTCAATTTATATAGTCTGTATGATGCGTTGAACGTTCTAATCACACCGGTGTGATTGTACACACCAGACTTATCTCTAATGTCGTATGGCGTACTTCTCCAATCATTTAGTCATTTTAAGCACCGCCCCTTTCTTATAATCAACTACAAGCTGCCATTAAGATCTGCCTCCATCCTATCAACAACTGATGGATATAACCCCACCCTAAATGTTTTTCATTTTCGATAATTAACACATAAGTACAGATTTTTTGCAACTTCTGTTACATTGCGACTTTTAACCGCATTGCAACTTTTAACTGTTATTATTTAGGTTTGTTAAACATGTCGACTTTAACTAATTCACTTACCAAGATTTGCTTTAAATTGCGCACCATGAGAGTAGTTGGCCTACACTAAAAAAAATGCTGTAAAAATAGGGAATAATGTACTGTATTAATTTGATTTTTTTACAGGTGTTTTTACCTGTATTTAGAATTTTGAACTTCATTGAGTTCTATGTTAGGGTCAACAAAAATGTCCGTAAAATTACTGGATAATGTCCAGGTTATAAGCTGCCAGTACTTTTTCCGTTATTTTACGGATTAATGTTTTACAGTACATAAGAGAAAACTGATTATAAAAGAAGACTTTATCCTAATACAGCACCTCTTGTGGCAGCATTGAGTATTTTACAAGCACTTTCTGTTACGTATTGCGCTATAAATTGTGGTCTGTGCTATAAATTGTGGTCTGACCCATTTCAGAACACAATGATGCTGGAAATAAATTTAGAATACCTAAAAGTTTCAAGCCTAACTCTTTCAGTCATCAGGTCATCTGCTCTTTTCCTTTTTTGCATTCATTATTAACAAATATGAAAAATAAACTGCCCAAATGTAGTTTAGTTACCAACAATGACAATATTTTTTTCACAACAAACTCTTTGCAACCTGGCAATTCAATAACTTAGGCATCTAAAAAGTTTGTACTATATTCACATTTCTTCAACAACACATACTATGAGCACTGTGTCAGTATCATGAGACGGTACTGACCTGAAGCCTTCTCCTGAATAATGGCCATTTCAGTGTGACCCTGTTAGGGTCCTGATGATCATTAGCTGTATTGATTCCTGACCATCCATCTATGTTACTTCAACTCCTCAGCATGTGTCTTTGTGTCTCTTTTCACAAAGTATTACTGTTCCTGAACACTTGAACACCTCAGAAGTGCTAGTGTGAACAAAGGTTGCTTTAGTTGCTCATTAACCTGACAGTCACATTTCCCTGTCTCATTACAGGTAGGACCGATCTAGTTTTATAAATATCATCTAGGACAAAACATGCTGACGTGTGGTGTAAAATTTAAGGTGACATTTTCACTTTTTGGCTTCTGATAATAACAGAAATTTGCTTCAGTTCGTTTTGTAGTTTCTGACTCATAGTTTTATTTTATCACCAATGGCAAAATATATAGGATTAGCAAAACGCAAGAAAGAAATCAGAGTGAATTTTCAATATACTCACCAAAAAAGTGTGAGCCCTCTGATAAGGGGAACGCATCGCTGGGTGGGATCTGTAAAGGTCCCACCACATTGACGTCATGGCCCACCCACTCATTCATTCAGAAGCCTGTGTGTTGAGTTTTGGCGTCCAAAGATCCCTCAGTCCAGAATGGAAATGATGGGGTTAATCCTGTTTCTTCTAGACTTAAACATATGGAGGAAGTGACTTCTTTACTTACTTCTTTTATTGCAAATTAAGGTATTTACGCAATATAGTAAAACACTTTACATAAATTGTTACACTTTGATTTAGGTGCTGCTGCTCAGGACAAAAAACAGTGATTAACCTTTTATACTACGGCAATTTCATTCAGAGTCCCTTGCGAAACCATTGAGGAGGACAATGTCCTGTGAATCTTATGGTTTAACTGTTAAAAGTAATTTCAGTTATGCTTGTTTTGTTTTGTTGTATGAAATGCAACAAATGATTGCAGTGACCTTTACTCCAGTTTTAGCTCTGGTCATTTTATCTAGAACACCTGAACAATCTTGCACTAAATTACCTATCGTCATCATTGTGTTTTGATAGCACAGCACACGCCCTTTATTGGAGCGTCTATTTACACCAAGTGCAAATAACGTGCCCCAATTTCAAATAGCGTGCCTTGTTGGCAAGGGCTATTCGCACTAGCTCTGCCTAACAATGCCTGGTTGGGCCAAACAAGATAAAAATTTCAACGTCTTCAGTGGCGTAGTCAGTAGCGCGTAAGGCTTAAGGATCTTGGTTTTGACCATAGACTGTAAAAAATATGGACGTAGTGTCTGTGACGTCACCCGTAGGTTTCCGAAGAGTAGTTTTGAAGCCTAAAAGTCGGCCGTTGCCATCTTGTCATGACAAATCAGGTCCTACTGTAAAATAGTGTCCGCTTAGGACCCCAGAGCGATTCTATTGGCTGAAAGAACTTTCAATGGCTAATCTGTTCAGAGCCTGATTACAATTCTTAAAAAAATCACGTTTTGATTTTTGTCGTTTGAATTGTGTTAAAATAGTCTTTAACGTCTTGCAAATCATGTTTCATATACTAGTAGATAACCGAAGCTATAAGTTGTGAAATCAAGGATATCTCGTTCTTAATGTTTTTATTTAGTTCGCTTACGTTCTAGCATAGCATACAGCTACCTGATTAGCTTAGTTTATATACCACGGCTGCACGTACCCTAGATTTTAAAAGCCCTAGCCCCACTTTAATGTTTATACAATTAAAAAAAAAAATAATAATATATATATATATATATATAGTATATATATATATATATATATATATATATATATATATATATATATATATATATATATATATATATATATATATATATATATATATATATATATTGTGCTCCTGATCTGTATATTAGTGTTTTTTTTATTCTTTATTATTTACATTATTGAACAGAGCATTGAGCTTGCTAGAATAGGCTACAGCAGCTCGATTTGCCATCAAACAGCTTTTGATCAGGCATTTAAAACAGCTACCACGTTGGGTCCTTAGCGGACACTATTTCACAGAAGGACCCGATTTGTCATGACACCGGATTACAGAAAATGGGCAAAGAGGCGGGACGTGGCTGAAGCTGAGGTGACTGGCTGCTGAAACAATGCCCACCTAGCTCGACCATAGCGGCAATCCACCTGTCTCTCCAGTGGCCATGCCCTTAATTATGCAGAACTTAATTAAGGCTTAAAGGGTTAGTTCACCCAAAAATGAAAATTCTGTCATTAATTACTTACCCTCATGTCGTTCGACACCCGTAAGACCTCCGTTCATCTTCGGAACACAAATTAAGATATTTTTGTTGAAATCCGATGGCTCAGAAAGCCTCCATTGGCAGCAATGTATTTTGCACTCACAAGACCCATAAAAGGTACTAAAGTCCATCTCACTACAGTGGTTCTACAATAATTTTATGAAGTGACGAGAATTGTTTTTGTGCAAAAAAAAAAAAAACGACTGTATTCATCAAGTGCTTGTCTTCCGTCTAGGGCTCAGACGTGAACTCACGAAGCACCACGACGCATTCGCGAGAATAGAGCCAGCATTCTGGCATGACCCGGAAGCGAGGAGCTTTGTTTACAAGCAGAGGAAAACTCGTGTATCTAAGCTTTTGAATTCTACATTGATAGTGCTTTAGGTCTCAGCGTAGTGGTCAAAATGGGGCTAAAGTGTGCCTTTCTTGGATGCCCGAACGCCGGCTCTACGTCATATTCTCGCGCATGCGTCGTGGTGCTTCGTGAGTTCACGTCTGAGGCCTAGATGGAAGACAAGCCCTTGTTGAATAAAGTCGTTATTTTGTTTAGTTTTTTGCGCACAAAAACTATTCTCATCTCTTCATAAAGTTATTGTAGAACCACTGTAGTGAGATGGACTTTGTAACGACATCTTTAGTACCTTTTATGGGTCTTGTGAGTGCAAAATACATTACTGCCAATGGAGGCTTTCTGAGCCATAGGATTTCAACTAAAATATCTTCATTTGTGTTCCGAAGATGAACAAAGGTCTTACGGGTGTCGAACGACATGAGGGTCAGTAATTAATGACAGAATTTTCATTTTTGGGTGAACTAACCCTTTAATATAATTTTAATGGATGAGTTATAAAAAAAATTCACCCCCCTCACAGTTATCATGAAGGGAAAAATTAGCTATATAGACCAAAACCACAATTTGTACCAGGCTGTAAACATGTTTTAATATTTTTCTCTACAGGCCAGGTTAGACCAGAACACTTTATAGGGCCCTATTTTAACGATCTGGTCGCATGGTCTGAAGCACATGGCGCAGGTGCACTTAGGGTATGTCCGAATCAACTTTTGCTAGTTTAACGACGGAAAACCGCTTGACGCACCAGGCGCACGGTCCAAAATGGTTGTACCTAGTCTCTTAATGAGTCATGGATGTGTTTTGGACATAACGTACAATAAACCAATCAGAGTGTCATCTCCCATTCCCTTTAAAAGCCATTTGCGCTTGCACCATGGCGTATTTGCTATTTACATGGCAGATTTTGTGCCTGGAAAGACTGAACTCTTTTCCAGAGAGAAATCCTTTTATTTTTAATATTTAAAAAAAAAAATGTTTATGTGTGCTGTTGCGTGTCACTATGTGTGATAAGCAGAGTGTATGTGCGTTGTGCACCCGCCAATATCGCATATTACTAACGCGCCCTTTAAATTTCCAACAATGCACCTGAACACACCTTGTTTGCCCATGGCCGAACAGATGGGCGGGAGTGCATTTGTTATTTAAACAACGTGCCGCTGGAAGTGAAAATGATAACTGCGTCGGGCTGAAACTAGCAAAAAACACTTGCTTCGCACCTGACGTCGCATTGTGCCGGGTGTATGATAGGGCCCTCAGTGTTTATAAAAACCTTTTATAATCCTGTCAGGTAGAATGGGATAATTTAGTGTTCGCCTACCTTATGTGACTAAAATGAAATCTAATATTAGATTAGTGTTCAGAAGTTTATCTACATTGGGACTTTAAATGAGGTTTTAATTACTTTAACTTTTAGCACTATGAAATTAGGTTTTAATTACTTTACTTCACAGTGATATTACTTAAGAAGCCATCAAATGAACAAAAGGAACTTGTCCAGGAAGTAAAAGGTTGTGTGTGCTTAAATGTTCTTAAAATATCAATATTAGCCTGTCTGCTTATGCTCATTTGAAACCGCAATTCTGGCGACATTTCTTTGTGTTCCATCATCAGAGCAGTTGTTCACACCTTACTTGTAAACAATACAAGATGAAACACTGGTTCTTTTAAGAAAAGTAACAGTGCTGTGATTTAGGATGTGTGGACAAGTCCACAGTGTCACAAGCTACTATGAGACCAGGCCTCAACCATTAGCGAATAGCGATACATCAGTTCACAACAACCAGTTCCCCATTTTTATATGTTATTAATCCAGTCTATAATTTCCCATGAGCTTACATGCTCGTACACACGGAGGGTCTCCATAACATAGTGCAATTTCAAATCAGTAAATCTCCACACCCCAAAGTTATATAAGCTATCATAGCTGATTTATTTTTAGTAGCAAATATCAGAAATGTTATTTTCTTACCTATTGCTTTGACAGACGTGGTGTGCTCTGTGGTCCCGTTTTGATATTCAAAGCCATCAGTATTTGGGAAAGAGGCATCAAGCTGATTCTGTGTAACTAGACAGTTCTCTGAGCGGATGGGGTCATAGGGACAGTGGTTATTAATTAAACTATCTCTCTGTTTCTCCTCATGAGTACTAGCAGTCCCTCCCTCTCCCATCAGCTCCAAACTTTGGCTGACAGGCCTACAAATGCAGCATTACCTCCTTAATAGAGAGAGATAACCAGTACAGGACACCCTTCTTCCCAACACATTCCCCAGTGATGCACCCCCACACACCACTCATGTAAACACAATTATTACTGAATAACGCTAGTCTCTCATGCAATTCAAAGCATTTGGATAGAAACACTTCAGCTCTATTTTGGCTCATCTCTGAAAACTTTGATATCCGATACTCGTCTTTAAATTATGGTGGTTTGATGGTTTGGCTCTAAAGAGTCTACTTCAGGATCTGACGAAATGTTCAATAAGCAACTACTGTAACTTGGCTCGTGATGTTCTAAATGGGCATGATGACACGTTTGGCAACACATGGCAGGCTGACACTAGTGTCAGTTGCTGGAATTAAGCTTCAGACGATCTGTTTCATAGAGTGCTTCTCAAAGACAGTTCCGTAATATACACTGAAATGCACATTTGGCCTACAAGATACATTTGCGTCATTTGTGTTCCTAACTTTGAGATTATTCAAATGTTTTCAATCTTCCATGGAATTTTTAGAAATACTTCATAATTTTCATTAATATATATTTTCATCAAAATTTGTAAAAAAAAATTTTTTATTAAAAAGTAACCTTATTATGATTATTAAACTATAATTTTCGAAAACATTTCAATTGGACATTTCTAAAATGTTTGCACTTTTTGTACTATGTTGGGTCCTCTAAATAAATGAAAATAAGTGATTTATGACAAAAAATTACAAATATAAAATAATAATAATAAAATAAAACAATTCCTACTTGAGTGCAAAGTTAATAGTAACACATTTTAAAAATGTAATGAAAAATTGATATCTGTTTTATTTATCTGTTCGCAGAACCCTCAATATTCTTTCTCGAAATAAATAAAACAATTTCAATAGTTTTATTTTGTTGAGGCAATCACCACAATACACTGTAAATTATTTTTTGACGTTGTAAATAAAACAAAAATTATTCGAGTATGTTTTGCAAGAAAACACTACTTCAAAATTTCACATTTCATTTATAAATGTGTTACTTGCCGTTATTTTACTAGCAATTTAATACCAATACTAGCAGTTAAAATTGTTTCAAATTAAATCCTACACCAGTTTTTTTCCAGTGTACTAATGCGTAGATAGTGTCAGTTTTAACGTGGTTCTAAAACCAGGGTTTTGAAAGGGTTCTTTCTCAATTTTGAAGAAACCTTTATGCCAAAAAGAAATGATTGCATATTACTTTCAAGTTTAACAGGTTATTCCTATTTCTTTCTAGTGATAAAGTATGTTTAATGCATACAATTTAATAATGTTAAAAATGAATTAAAGCTAAATGAATTCAATAAAAGTACATAAAATAATCCTATGATGGGAACCCTTAAAAGGTTCTATTTAATAAAAAAAAAAACAAGAGTATATCATTTTATTCTCTATGCCATGACATTTACATGAGTCACACCCTACTTGTGAGATGTAATTTGACCAAAACGTGATGAAGTCCAGCGTCTCGGTATAATTGCAAATGTATCTAAAAACAAGCTCTTAATCATTTACCGGCTGTTGCTCCATCCAAAGAGGTCCCTTCTGAGTCAACAGACAGCACTCTGAAATAAACAAAACCTTTGCCATAGGGTGGCAGTCGGGCGGGGGAGGTATGGATGGCCTTGTGTGAAGGACACGCTCATGGCTCCATTAAAAAACTCTTAACGCTATCATCAAACACTTCAGCTATTTTCTGAGTCACACGGTGACGGCACAGCCATTTTTTTTTTTAAACAATCCATTTTAACAGATTTAAATGCATTTTATTTGAATGAAATTTCACATCAAAAATACTTTTTGCTGTCATATCAAGGTGTCCAAGTGAATGTAGTGAACACTTAATCTTTCTCTATGTGTGTGGTTTGATAAACTCAAGCCAAAGCAAACTAAAACGTCTGAAATGCAAGAATGTGCTATCATTCGTTTCAGAGAACCACTATGGTACAACAATGGAGAGTAACTATCACCCAAAGCCCCTTTATGTTTGACATCTGGTAGTTAATCTCAAATAAAAAGTGCTTACTGTTTTAGAACCACACATTAAATCATAAAAGGTAGATGTAGTGATAAGACCATCAAACAGGTTACAAACCAGCGAGAGGCTGCATATCAGCATGTTAAACATGAGCTGTCAAGGACTGTGGCACCAAAAATGCCATTACACACCATAACAAGGTCCACAACCTTGAACTTTCCCAAGATTTACCCAAAAAAGACCTGTTAACACGTAATAGTGGAGTCACCCAAGCAAATCAAAGAATGGTGCACTGAATTACTAAAAACACACATTGCTGAAGTTAGTGTCACTGTATTATTCTTTACTGTTCTTTAGTTTAAGCTGTACTGGGCTGGATAATTAAGTAACCACTTAAGGTTTATGTTTGAATATGATGGCACTTTTAATTGCACATTTTATGGTGGCAGTGACATTAAAAGTTTCTGTAATGTTCTTACTTAAACTGGAAAAAATTAGCATTTTTATAAAACATGGCAACCCACCAGGATTATTTAGTGTACAATTATTAAAAACATTTTTATTTAGTTAAATAAAGCTGAAATGAAATATAAATATTTAAATAAAAAACTTAAACACACACAAAAAAATTTGTTACTAACTGAATAAAAATAAAACTTAAGTAAGATTTAAACTAAAACTAAAAAAAATAATTACATTTAAACCTAAATAAACCTTTTTAAAATTATAATTCAATATTTATAAAAACTAGAATAGTATATAAATAATATACTAAAATAACTCCATCAAGGGAGAACACACTCTTTTCAGTATTATATTAATATGTGACCCTGGACCACAAAACCAGTCATAAGTCACACGGGTTTTTGTGGCAATAGCCAACCAACCATATGGGTCAAAATTATAGATTTTTCTTTTATGCCAAAAATCATTAGGATATTTAGTAAAGATCATGTTCCATGAAGATATTTTGTGAATTTCCTACTGTAAATATATCAAAAATGTATTATTAGTAGTAATATGCCTTGCTAAGGACTTAATTTGCACAACTTTAAAGATGATTTTCTCAATATTTAGATTTAGCTCCGTCAGATTCCAGATTTTCAAATAGTTGTATTTCGGCCAAATATTGTCCTATCCTAACAAACCATGTTATCAACGGAAAGTTTATTTATTCAGCTGTATGTATAAATAAATAAATAAAAAATGTACCCTTATGACTGGTTTAAAAATATATATAAATATAATTTTTTTTTTAATCTTTAACTGTAACAAATATGAAATACACTCACCTAAAGGATTATTAGGAACACCTGTTCAATTTCTCATTAATGCAATTATCTAATCAACCAATCACATGGCAGTGGCTTCAATGCATTTAGGGGTGTGGTCCTGGTCAAGACAATCTCCTGAACTCCAAACTGAATGTCAGAATGGGAAAGAAAGGTGATTTAAGCAATTTTGAGCGTGGCAGAAGAGCAACTTTGACTGAAATAACCACTCGTTACAACTGAGGTATGCAGCAAAGCATTTGTGAAGCCACAACACGCACAACCTTGAGGCGGATGGGCTACAACAGCAGAAGACCCCACCTGGTACCACTCATCTCCACTACAAATAGGAAAAAGAGGCTACTATTTGCACAAGCTCACCAAAATTGGACAGTTGAAGACTGGAAAAATGTTGCTTGGTCTGATGAGTCTCGATTTCTGTTGAGACATTCAGATGGAATCAGAATTTGGCGTAAACAGAATGAGAACATGGATCCATCATGCCTTGTTACCACTGTGCAGGCTGGTGGTGGTGGTGTAATGGTGTGGGGGATGTTTTCTTGGCACACTTTAGGCCCCTTAGTGCCAATTGGGCATCGTTTAAATGGCACGGCCTACCTGAGCATTGTTTCTGACCATGTCCATCGCTTTATGACCACCATGTCCCCATCCTCTGATGGCTACTTCCAGCAGGATAATGCACCATGTCACAAAGCTTGAATCATTTCAAATTGGTTTCTTGAACATGACAATGAGTTCACTGTACTAAAATGGCCCACACAGTCACCAGATCTCAACCCAATAGAGCATCTTTGGGATGTGGTGGAACGGGAGCTTCGTGCCCTGGATGTGCATCCCACAAATCTCCATCAACTGCAAGATGCTATCCTATCAATATGGGCCAACATTTCTAAAGAATGCTTTCAGCACCTTGTTGAATCAATGCCACATAGAATTAAGGCAGTTCTGAAGGCGAAAGGGGGTCAAACACAGTATTAGTATGGTGTTCCTAATAATCCTTTAGGTGAGTGTATATACTGTATATACACATTTTGTTTTTATTTTTTTATTTAAAGCTCTGCAGATTTTGTGACAGAAAAACGTTTCAGTCTGACCGCTCTGATCAGAATTTCGGTTTATGTGACTTCCTCGCACCACGTAAAACATAAACATCAGACGTTGTTATAAGTTTATGCGGTTGTGTTGTTGCAAAGTGCCAGTAAGCAGAAATTGACAATATAACAATATAACGACAGCACGGAAAAAAAACACGGCCAATGCAGACATTCCAGAAAACGAAAGAGACACACAAATCGGATCTGAACAGTTGCGATCCACAATGTGGACAGTCAATGATTTAGATTAGATTCCAATTGGGACTGACAGTGTGAATGTAGCCAAAGTGTCATTTTAATGCCCCAGTAAAGAGATTATTAAAAAATCTGTAATATTTGTTGTTCACGAAGCCTTGGGTGGTCAGACTAATTTGTTGTACACTGTAAAATGCTGCTGTGAGTGTGAACATGTGTTTAAGAATAGTGATAATGTGAAGGATGTTTACTCCCACATGACAGAAACCAGGAAGGTTCTGTTAGCTCCCAACAAAGACAAAGTGAGCCAATTTAAGAATCCCAGCATAAACAAGCTGTTTGAAAAGCATCTATTTTCTCTGAGAAAGAACATGGCGTGAGTGAGAAGTCTCAGTTACGCCTACTTCGATTTCTTTTGTTCCACACACCACTCATTAATAGTGTAAGATGCTATTTAAACAGAAGACCAAACGCTGCTGTAAAGTAATGTATGTGCCAAAAAGAATGAATTATGCATGTTATTTGAGCCATATTAAAATGTAAGTCAATTGAAAGCATTTTTTTTATTCTCCTCCAAATAAACATTTAAAGAGACATCCGTTACATTGATGCAATGGTAAAGTGCACATTTCAAACAATCATCTGGACATCCATGTAAGCAATGAAATGTCTTTTCGTGCAAAAAAAAAAAAGAAAGAAAAAAAATCAGGCACATTGCGGATTGTTTTCTTTTTATGAAATCCATATTCAATTGAATAAGTACTTTAGTACTAAAACAGTTAATTACTACATATTCAGCCAAACATAAACTCCATCCACGCCCTCCCACCTAAGCAAATGTAAACGATACGCTGAACTATGAGATATTAATGGTGGTCATACTGCATTTTTCAAAGGCATTCCACTACATACAGATCCCTTTTTTTAGACCATTATTGGTGATGATATCTTCCGAGACGTGTTAATCAAAGTCAGCAAGAAGGTTTGTGGAGGCTGCACAACTGCATGCAAGAAAAGCCATGAAGGCATGGAAAATGTTTAACCTGCTTATGTACTATACATCTGCTTTCTTTGCATAGCTGACAACAATGAAAACATAAAATAATCAAATAAAAAAGAACTGATGCATTTTTTTGCTGTCAGCCTTCTAGTATGGTAGATATAAAAAGACTTAGGAACCAAATGATGATGTAAAAGTGAGTTTAATTTATTCTGGCATGGTCCATTTTACTGTAAAGCTTTTCAATGCATTGTTCGTTTTTGTCTATTTGTTCGTTGTTTGTTCAGTTGCTTGACTGAATTACAGTGTCCTCAAAACTATTTGGACACTTAAGCCAGACTTAATGTATGAAAATCATTGCATAGGTAAAAATATCACATCTAGTGGCACTTATTTTTTAGAAAGGTTCAGAAATATAGCACACTTTTTAAACAAACGATTCACAAAAAGTAATTATAGTTAGGACTAATTGCAAATAAGCTTTGAGAAAAGTTCCAATTATTTGATAGCATAAGCCACATGTTTTGATATGTATTATCTAATGCAATGGCATTCAGACATTTTAAGTGTCACTAAAATATCCACGTTTTGGGACCACAATATATAGACTCCTGTTTTACAGAAGAAGTCTGTTGCGCATAACCCCCATTTAAAATAACTGTTTTCTATTTTAATATATTGTAAAATGTAATTTATTCATGCTATGGCAAAGCAGCCATTACTTCAGTGTCACATGATCATTCAGAAATCATTCTAATTTCAATTTTAATCATTCTAATCCTTCAGAAATCATTCTAAAAACCTGATTCTTCATTCTCTGTGGAATTGGTGATTTTTTTTATGATTCTTTGGTGAAAAGAAAGTTAAAAAGAACAGCATTTATATGAAACCAGAATTTCTGGAACATTATAAATGCCTTTACTGTCACTTTTGATCAATTTAAAGCATCCTTGCTGGATAAATATTAATTTCTTTCCAAAAATATTACTGACAAACTTTAGAACGGTAGTGTAGAAGACTCACAGATCATTCTCATGTTCCTTCAGGTTCTACAGCAGGGGTGAAATCATAAAGGAAGCCATCCAAAATATTTCTTCACAACTCAAATATACTGTTGTGTCGAATGTCAAGTGAAATGTAGTAGTCCCTGGTTGGAGTAATTTCTGCAGTTACTTAAATAAACACTCCTACATCTCACCACTCAGTCTTGGTGTGTTTGATAACCAAAATGTCATTGATATTGGTTTTGATATTCCCCATTTTCGTAATGATTTGATCCGTGATCTTCATCAGCTTGCATGGTCACGCCTTTCTTCTTCTTCCAGCCTTGCTTGCGGCCTTCAGAGTTCTCTGTTGTTCCATAGGTCTTCTGCCTGGTCGCCAGGGCACTGTCGCTGCTGGGTTCGGTCTCATCAGCCAGCTCATCTTCCCCGATGATGCCGCATTTCTCATCACTAGTGCTCTCGGGATCGGCCCAGTCCTGCTTCTCACCAGAGGCAAAGATGGCGTAGAAGATCACGCCAGTGTAATGCACCATGGAAGCAATCACAAACACGTGCTGCCACTCCAGGCGAGTCTGTTGAGGATAGAAATGTAATGAGGATTTGCAACATATATTTGTGTAAAACAAACATATACATGTGCAATATGCATATTTGTTATTCAAGGGTTAAAGAGTTAAAGGAGTCATGAATTGAGAAATCAACTTTCCCTTGAGCTTTTGATATATAAAAGGTCATGGTAATATAAGAATATCCTTTAAGTTTCAGAGCTGAAAACTTCCTTGTTAGTCAAAGAAAAGCTTTTATTGACACCAGGCCCAGCAAACGATCGATCTCAGAATGTGCCCAGCTATGACATCAGAGTGTAGTGAAGCACCGCCTCAGCAGAAGAAGAACAACGCCTGATTCTGTAGCACCGCCCACCGTCTCGTGCCACTAACATAACACAGGCCTACATGGAGCTAAACCGGTTAGAATTTCTAAACATACCACATAAGCTTCATTCGGATTCCAATATTAGGAATGCATGGATGAACTTTATTTTTCATGAATATCCAGCTCACGTGGGGAAGACATTGCGCGTCTGTTCCTTCATTTCACCACGGATTAATTTGTAAACAAGTGACTGGATTTGCAGACAGGATGAGATTACATGAATGAAGGAAGCAACGCACTTATGTGAGACATTTTTTTTAATATGTGATAGTATTTTATTGTTAC
Organism: Gobio gobio; assembly: GCF_949357685.1. Classification (NCBI taxonomy): domain Eukaryota; kingdom Metazoa; phylum Chordata; class Actinopteri; order Cypriniformes; family Gobionidae; genus Gobio; species Gobio gobio. The sequence goes on along the minus strand of NC_137115.1, from coordinate 40,563,020 downwards.
AAATGGTTTGATATCTATTAATTATGTGTACGTGTCTAACTGAACATTAGCATGCTGTTAAAGGCCGGAGAATCCTTTATTTTGTTGATTCATTGCGATTCGGGATCAGACTCGGACATGTATGGGCTAGGGCTTGCAAAGGGGCTATGTGTTTTTCAGACAGGCTACCAAAACGTAAGCCCAGCCTACCGACAGGCTATCTTAAATAGTGAAATAACATTCATTTCTTGATATTTGAAGGAAAAATACAATCACGGAAGTTTTGATCATGCAGTCTGCAACGTACTTGGCGTGCGTGTGTGTGTGTGTGTGTGTGTGTGTGTGTGTGTGTGTGTGTGATGCACGGTTCGTGATTATATCCATCGATCGGGCGGGCCAACTAATACAAAAATAACATTCTAATCAATCGCGGGTGGATGGGAGATAAATCATTGTGTTTGTTTGATAAAGATATTTTGCGAGCCCTGTGGGACGAATCATTTCGGTTGCCGTTTCTCCACACGCTTTCAAAACAATTCCTTGTGTACTCACGGGGGAGCCGAAGCTAATTAAATATGCAAAACAGTTGTCCAATCCTAGCCGTGGGCGTTTACTTCCAAGTCTTCAGTGCAGCACGCCCATCAAAACCGAGTGTTTCTTGAGAGAGCCTCAAAACCAGGGCAGAAAATAGCCTATAACTTATTCATTATGACGTTTTTGAATGTAAAAACCACGCGAACGTCATAAATTGACCTCAGACAACAGTATAAAATAAAAAAATTATTAATTAAATTTAAAAAAGCCAGTTCATGACACCCTTAAGTGCTTTGTTTCAAAGCAAAATAAAGCTGATGGTTAACTTTGTTAGCTCTGTAGATTATGAATCACATCTTTTGGGGATTGAACCTAAAACAACTTTAAATAAATAACTTTACTACACTGTAGAAAAGAGAAAATGTGCAGTTGTTACCTTAAAGTAATTTCTACCTGATCTGATCAATAACAATATTTTTGCTGGTGTAACCTAATGGACCCCTTGTTGTCCAACACCATATGTAAAGTCTTCCCGATATAGGATATTTCCGGTATTTCTGCCATAAATTATGACAAAGCTTTTTTATTTACCCAAATTAGGGCTATAGATGTATTTTGAATGAAATAACCACAATTCATTTTGAAAATCTTCAGGAATTGTATTCTTTTTTATTAAATGTATTATTTTCATTATATTATAATACTATATAAGAAATCAATTTCCATTTACATCTTTTTGTTTAGATTTTAGATGACTATTTTAGTATATTAATAATAATTCATAATTTAAATACTTTTTTACTTGAGGTCCCCTTGGAAGTTTGCTGAGGCCCCCTAGTGGGCCCCATATAAATATTCATGTCATGTATTTAAATAGCCAGGAATATTCACACTCTCAAAAATTCCCCTTATCTAATATAAGGGAAATGACTTCATGAAAGAAGGAAACTTTGCGTGCGCTTGTATCAGGTTAAACAAAATAATACCTATGGTTTTCTATACCTTGTGTTTAGTGAGTGCTCCAACAATGAGGGGGCAAACCATGCCAGACAGGGTGCCTACTCCATTAGAGATGCCCATAAGAATACTGGCATAGCGAGGAGCTATGTCCAGATGGTTTACATTGAATCCTGTGTTGCAAAACAGAAATCCATTTCATTTAGATGTTCTCCTGTGTAATTTCAGAAACTAATATTGCAGGTTGTATCATCATGCTCTTTATACTTTGTTCTTCTCCTATAACTGAGCATCAAAGAAACGTACAAATTATTTTACCATATTTTGAAGGAAAGGTAAGAGTCAAACAAAGCAAAATGGCAAAGGGTGATGTTGATTGACACTCTGATGACTGACATCCGTCTCATTTGTCACCTGATATCGCAAATCCACTGAAGCCCACAGCCAGGATGAGGAATGAGATGGCCACTGCACGTGTGTGTGAGAACCCGACCACCAGCAGCAACGTGGCCTCCATGCCAAAACCTGTAGTTGATGATAGAAGTTAGTCTCACGCATGACACAACGTTCCCAAAAATGCCTCTCTAGACGTTTTTTTTTTTTATGGCTTCTCGCATTTTAAATGCAAACATGCATTCTGTGTGAATAGCCCCTTAAAGCTGGTTTGCATAACTGACCCTAAACACTGTATGAAGTTTAAGCTTCAAAATTAGTCATTAAAAGCAAGAACGTGTTATGTGTGAACTGCTCCTAATTGTTACTAGGCTATATTTTTAATACTTTCTCTTAAAAAAGGCTCCAAAAGGGGATTTTACAGTGATGCCATTGAAGAATCATTTTGGTTTTCCTAAAGAACCTTTCAGTAAACAATTTTTAAAAAAGTGTAAAGAACATTTGGTAACCCTTTATTTTGATTGTCCTCTTTATACATTCTGTTGATTATAAGTAACTTTGCACCTACATGTCATCTAATTATTTTAAAGTATTAGAGTAGCCTAGCTATTAGTAGACTCTCTCCTTAATATCGGTCCCCCAACAGACATTACTGCCTATGGGCCAGATTAACAGCTTGCGCCAGCGCAAACCCTCTTTTGGCATTAAAAAATACTGTCAGAATTTATTAAAGACACGCAATGAGAAATAGCACTAAAAAGGCGTGGACCCGTGGAGTTTCCCTTTTAGACGGCAAATTTATGGGAGGAGAATATTTAAATTAATCATGCAATGTGATTTACGAAGGTTTACGCAAGACAATTTACTGGTATTCACACCATTATATAATGCCCCAAAAAAGTATGTCTTAATCCTTAAAAGCTTACCTCGGGTCTTTCGTGACCCAGGATGTCATTGACTACCCTCCTCATTCATTTTTTAAAGTTAGACATCAACCTTCTTAGTATTCCTCAATCAATTCATTATAAACAATATAACAAGAAAAACACAAGAAAATTATAAAAGAATGCCTGTTTTCCCATTCATTTTTTGTAAAAATTGTAAAGGTTTGCTAACACTGTATGTATATTTTTTCCTGCACAACAATAATTGAATCTTTGATGACTGAATATGTCCAATTCGCCTTTATTCCACAAGGTGACGATGTCTGATACACAATGATGATGTGACATTTCACTCATAGTTACAGCAGGCAGAAAACAAAAGAATAGGAAGTATCATCAGCAAAACTTGACATTGCTCAGCGATTTACTGCAGAGCAAGAACTGAACACAATCAAATATTAGTTTCACTTGATGGTGGATCTGGTAAAGAAGCTGTCAGCGATCAAATTATTGATTTTGAAGATGTGAAAAATGATAGTTTTGAGAATATGTTTGATATCACGAATATGAGCCAGATGCTGAATGCACTGGGAAATGAGCTCTGACGAGGACAGTGATGATATAAAACATATGCTCAAACTGAACCCTTCCAAGCTCCAAAAGGTAACAAAATATGCTTTATTTTATTCTTCTGTAATTGTTACTCTAACATCAGGAGAGTTTTATAGTATCACGACAAGTAGAGATCCATCGGTGTTAGATATAGATCCGGGTCGCTAAAGACCCGAATATGTAATAATGATGGGTGAAACATTCATGCATTTAAGGTTTAAACCAGATGCTAATTTGTGCTGCTCTTGGTAGATTGTGTTGGTCATTATGGAAATTATCTGGCGGCGTCTGTGTTCTTTAAATTAATTTGCGCATCGTCAGTAGATCATGCAGAGAACTTTCCAATCCCATCGCTTTGCGCTGTTCAGTAAATCTGGCCCTATTAGTAACTTTGCAAGTACATATCAATTCATTCTACAAACCCTTAACCCCTAAAAGTCTACCAAAACTCTAAGGGTGTAGGTGCAAAGTTATGTTATGTACATACTACATACTACAATGACCATCAAAATGAAGTATAACCAAACATTTTAATCGAACATTTGTTTCCACTATAAAGAACCTTCTGGTGCAATGGAAAAGTTCCACGGATGTTAAAGGTTCTTCATGGAACCATAAGTGTATGTGTAAGTGATGGTCAAATTCTCAACCAATGGTCTGAGTTTGGGGTGGATCTACATGGAGAACGTAGCATACCTCCACAGTTCATGATTTTGCGCACATTTGTAGTAGAGAGGATTTTGTGACTCCTCAGGTAGTCAGCCAGCTGGCCTCCTATGGGCACAATGATCGTCATCACCATGTGCGGCACCGCTGACAAAATGCCCACCTGAAACAGTCCAACATCAATTAATTAGCCTATTTCTAGAAAGAATTGTACTGCAAAGGACTGTCCTGTAAGCATAAATCACATAACAACTCACTTTGCTGATGGGGAACCCAAAGACCTCTTCAAAGTACGCTGGCTGACTAATGAGCAGGAGGTAGAAGGTCCAGCTGCGGCAGAAGTTTGCCACAATGATGGCGTAGACAGGCATAGATGTAAAGAATTCACGCCAAGGAGTTTTAAATTTCTACAAAGAGAATATATTAATAAATATACGGGAAAACCTCCTTATTTGTTTAACAATGTGTTTGTTGTACCAAATGCACGAAAGAAGACTTTGAAGACTTACCTCAGTAGAACTCATTAAATTGGCTCCTTCCCCAATGGAGGCCTCTATATATGTTCTTTCTTCTTCACTGATGGTGGGATGTATCGCTGGGCTATCATAAGCCAGCAAGAGCCAGAAGGTATACCATATAATGCCAAACACACCTGAATATGAGCACAGAACCATATATCACTGATCATTTTAACACTGCACACTTGATCTTTGAATGTCACATTATCACACTGTTCACTAAATTGAGTATTATTATTAAGTGAGCCTGTTTACCTGTACCAAATTGAATTTTTTTTGAATTTAAGTTTTTTTGTTGTTGTTGCTGACATTTTATAGTTCAAATCAAATATAATTAATGTTTAGAAGCCAAGAGCAAAGAATAAATATGTACAAATATGTGTGGAGTCATCACTCATTTTTGTTATATAAATCATTCTTTACCAATACATTTCAAAGGCGTATCCTAACTCACCATATATATAGAAGACAGAGGGCCAGCCCACATATTGCACTAATATTCCAGCCAGTGGCATGGCTATCACAGCTCCTGCATAAGATCCTGTCAACCAGAACACACACACACACACACACACAAGTGTAATTAAGAAAGTTAAATTAAAAGGGAGGGCATTAATCAACCTGTAATAGGCATGACAGTTCAATCATTTGAAAACATTGCGGGGGTTACCTCATAGCTGGTTTGGTTCAGCTTTGAGAGAGCAGATTTGGTTTTGTTCATTTTTACTGTATTCAATTTTACATTTAGTTTCAGATTCTCATATATTTGAGGAAATTAAGAAATACTTCGCCCCAAAAAATTAAGATTCTGTTATTTCCTCAATTGTAAGGACCAGATTTGTCGACTCAGTTGCATGTGCAACTACTTCACACCTCAGTGCAACACGTGCCTCTGCCTGAAGGACAAGGCCGCGCAGGAAATTGGATTTTAATGAAAAGGTGTCTTAATGTATATTTTATTACTGGATGCACTTGTAGACCTTCCTGTTTGGCGCAGGAGAGGATTCTCGAGTGAGCTTTTGAACATAGAAGAGGGCGCTGCTTCATTTGTGTCATCAGGAGAAAGCCTCTTACACGTAGGTGAAGCTGTGTACAGACCATCTTCATTTAGTGGTCATGTCAAGAGCTGTTTGAAGCAGAGGTTGTCATGGCACCTGTTTATTGTGGAAGATGGCTTTTTTGAATGCATTTTAAGGGGTAATGAGCATTGGAATATAGACCCTCTGTTGGCTTTGACACTGGTCAACTGGACTGTGAGCAGTCTTGAGTGTTTACTTCTAATGCAGAAACAGGTACATACTACATACAGACACATCCTTTCTAAAAACAAAACAAAAAAACAGCTAAACCCAGCCTAAGCTCTTTAACAGGCTGGTTTTAGAGGGGTTTTGGACACTTCTTTAAATGGTCAGGCTAGAGATCAGCTGACCAACCAGCTGAACACCAGTTTGGCCTGCCTGGGAGATCAGCTTAAGCCAGTTACAACCAGCTAAGAATGCAGCTTAGGCTGGTTCTGTGTTTTTGGTGGAAGGGGGTGATGGATATTACAATAGTAACAGAGAAAATACACTTTATGCAGGTTTTTTATTACGCCAGTCAATTAATTATTCATTAAAAACATGGTTTCATTTAAGAACTAAACAAGTTACTGAATTTGGAACTGCATACTATTCCTGCCATAGAAAAATTTTAATTAAAAAAAATATATATATATATTTAATTATTATATATAGTGTAAGAGTAGTATGCAGTAATCAATGTATTTATCATTACCAAGCAGAACAAACATTACATCTCTGCTTCGAGTCAAATACACCTAGCAGTAGCAATTTATCGAATCATTCACTCAAACGATTCGTTCAAAACATTGATTCATTCAGGAAATTAACAAATACCTCTACCATGTTGCTCAGAGACCTAATGGTTGTTCTGTTTCCGTTTAGTTTGAAACCATTTTCGTTGGTTATGATAAATACATCAATAAAGTAAATAGTTTAAGTGTTTTCTTATCATTTCTATTACATTAAGTGTCTCCTGACCATTTCTATAAATGTCACAAACCTACTCACCACAGAACGAGGTAGTAGCCAGACGACTTCTCTCCAACGGAGGAGCCCATTTGCTCCACATCCCATGACAGGCTGGGTATGTGACACCCTGTTAACATCATGCGCTGTAAGTATGCTTTATTATTGTTTTTGATTTGTTTTTAATCCAAAATGGCTGAATCTAATGACCATTTAAATTTTCACTGATCAATACTGACCATCCCGTACGAAAACGAACCATGGTTTTACTACAAATAAAACCAAAAAACCATGGTTATTATAGTTAAACCATGGTAACCACAAATTAACCATGGTTTTGCAACTCTAACCATAGTTTAACCATGGTATTTGTGGTAAAACTGTGGTTATATAAATCAATATATGTAATCAATTAGCCAAAAAACCATGGTTACTAAATTTTTACTACAATAAAACCATGGTTAATTTTCGTCAATGAATGTAGCCTAATATACGAATAATAAGAAAAAAGTAAATATTTTATGACGTGACATATTTGAAGATGAGGTCACTGATGAGCACTCACCTCCACCAGACCTTGCAAGATTCGTACAAACAAGACACAGCCGTAGTGAACCCTGGCAGCTGACGGAATAAACATGTTTAGCAACGACGTCAAGAAAATGGCTGCTCCGAACACCCTGGGAAACAATTCAAAGACATTCGGTAAATGAACTGAATCGAAATTAAGCCATGCAAAATAAATGCAGCCATAAATAATGTAGAATTAAATAACATTTGTGTGGGAAAACATGCACAGTCAGAATAGCTAATTCCATAATGTTATCTGAATAACTGAATCGAATAAACCTAACAGCAGTTCTGGAATTCTGAAAGACATTAATCATAAAATATTTATTTATAACAAATATAAATGTGTTTTTCCTTGACATCATATAACGCGGTTAGTTAGTGACACCTAAAGAGTAATTTTTGTAACTTGAACCTTGTGACAGAACTCAGAATCAAAATGGACAATTCTTGCTTTTTACAATATTGCAGTGTTTATTATTTATGATTTATCCATGCACTTCATAAATCTTTAATCAAAATATGTTCCCCACCATTTTGCAACTCAAATGAGATTGCAGCAATGGTCTGACAACAAACCACAACTATCCAAGCAATTCCAGACGGACAAACCCAATCCCGCCCTACAATTTTTTGTTTGTTTGGTTTTTTTGGGGTTCAAGAAGATGTTTAATTCGGACATACATCACAATAGGGAAGAAAAGACTATCGCAACTTCTGTTTCACAGCAAATTCAATATCACAAGACAATAGCAAAAGGCAGAGTTACAATTGAATATATTTTGTTTTATTATGTATTTTATATATGTATTTTAATAACACATGGCCAAAAGTAAACTTTTTTAACTACTTGTCTAGTGGTACAGCTCATATTTAGCATGGACCGGAGCGTGGGTTCAAATCCTGATGATCATAACATGCATATGCAAATGATCTGTGGACAGTGCAACTCGATTGGACTGACCAAATTAAGAATTTTTTTTTTTGACCTTGAATATTTGTGCAATTTAATTACCAAAGTCCTTTTTTAATTCAAATTCCACTTTGCTCAAAAATCCCATTAGTTTGAATGGGCATGATGCTTGATTTTAAAGGCCCTGCACACTCTCGCGCAGGTACATCACCGGATCACACAGAAGAGAGTCATTTTGGTTCATTCATTTATCCTTTATCTCCATTTAATCCATCCATCTGCCTCCTTTTTTTTTTCCAAAACACTGTGTAAGTGACACTTGTAATATTCTAGTGGCTGGTGTTTCAGCGAGAGATCTGCTGCTGGATCTTTCATTATTAACTCTGTCAGCCACGTGTCCTCTTTTCCTGTGAGGCTTTTATTACAAGACCGCTATCGCCCCTCTAATCAACACACGGCACAAATTTAACCCTCAAAGCCCTGACCACTGTGGTCCCTTGGGTCTTGAAACACCTTTGAACATTGAATGTAATGTGAGAGTTATACTATGGAACAACATACGTTTTCCTTCCAAACGTGGCGTGGAGGCCCGTGCGTCAAGACGAGGCTCACCTGTTAGCTGCTAGCTTATTGGAGATGAAACCTCCAGGGATTTGCGTGACAATGTAGCCCCAGAAAAAAGAGCCATGTATCAATCCCACTGTCTCTGGATCCCAATTAAACTGAGCTGGCTAAAGGACACAAACACAAGAAAAGACCATATTAGCTTAAAATAAAAGGAAAAACAATAATAATGAAAAATATACAAACTTGTCGCACATTTTTGTGTATTATATAAATGATTTATCACAAGACATGCATAGTAAAATGACCTTGTGAATATGTGTTTGTGAGTCATGTCTTCTTCCCAATATCTCTTATGACAGGAAATTACAGGAAATTGTGGCCGCTAACTACCGAGAAATCATTGATGAGAATTTAAGCCAGAAAAAAATTGGTCCTTTGAACTTGATAAAGAAGTCAAACAGATTGTCTATAACTGTCTAAATAGGGTTTCACATTTTTTGTGCTGGACCTGATTACTAGGGAACTACTCTGTAAAATAAATATTAAAGCTGTATGTTTTCATGTATAAAGACCAATTTACTATGTGGGAAAAATATTAAGCATAGTAAAATTGTGCAAAGTTGAGAGTTTATTTATTCTCCAATCACAAGCACACACACCTTATTAGAAAGTAGATACACTATATATACTTTTGTTCCCACAACCTGTTAAAATTGGAGCTGTCAATATAACAATTTCTAAATGTATTTAATTTCCAGCCAGTCTTTTAAAATCAGAATGGAAAATAAAATGTTGAATTAAGTAAATATGGTACATTATTATTGACGCTACTTAAAAATAACACGAGGGATGTATGGGAATGCCATTTTGGTATGCCTATTTTCACCTGCATGACGGCAGTCCCATTGATGTAGACAGTGTTGTTGTTAACCATTTCTACAATGGCTACGCCGAGGTTGCAGCGGATGCCAAACGAGATGCAAAAGCCAAGTCCGCTGAGCATGGCGATGATGTAACGTTTGGGAAGGCCAAAGCAGCCACAATCCAAAAGGGGTGGGCTATGTTTAGGGGCTGCCACTGGCCGGCCATCTTCTGTCAGCTCAATGTTGTCCTCTTCAGACGCATTAGTGCCATCGATCTTCCTACCATAGGATAAGAAAGGGTTTAGAAATGGCTTGCAAATTCATATCTCACAAATTAAGCTGTCATGTTCTGTCATGACAACTCTCAGGTGTTTGGCATACGAATATGACAATGTCGATATGTTTGGTCTTGACGGAATAGATCTGCTACACAGCTGCTGCTGTTGGTTATTGCTGCACCAGAGCAAGTACGGGACTTGTTAGTGCCAATACATACACAAAACACTGCTGTGAGCAAGTAAGACATGCTGCTGCTGTACAACATAGCATACATGAATTACCTGTAGCAGATCTATACAGGTGGAGCTGGGGAAGGTGGGGGGTTTCTGAAAGTGTGCTGCAACTGCTACAGCAAATGCTGACCAAGTATTTGAAGGTTGAGCAGCGAGCTCATTGGTTCCTGAACCAATCAGCTGTGCCCTAGAGAATAATGTGATTGCAAGCAGATTGAGTTGACCCGAAACTCATTTTCAAAAAAAAAAAAAGATTAAGAAATTGAGTGTTCATCGGAGGTCCAAGACGAATGCTTCAGTACACATAGAAAAATGCTCAAAATTCAAACTTAAAATGCTAAAACCTTACCAAAAAAATTTATTTTTAATGTCTACATGTGTATCTGAATCAAGCCTGAAGCACTCCTGTTAAAAACTGAAGCCTAGCACCTCGATCGCCCCCAGTATAGCTCATAACCCTCGCCCCTCCGTGTATTGTAATGGACGCGAGACAAACTAAACAACTAAATTACACTTCATATATTGTTTTCCTAAAGTTGGTTTCTGTAATTTTATCCCGTTTTTATCACACTGATTTCATTTCAAGTGTTCGTTTTTTAAATAAGTTTGGTTTTAGTTAGTTATTTGATGCTATAAAAACGGGGGGTGTGAGTGAAGTTTTCACTGAGGCACCAGTGGACTTTTTTCTGGATTTTCGGAAGGAGATTGGAGATTGAATTTCTACATTTCCATAACTTTTTATTTCACACCAACATAATGAATTGTTCTGCGTCTGCGAGAGTGTGGGCGGGCTTTTGATATCGCGCCTCTACTTCCTGCTCTCAACTGCGCAGACTCCGGTCCCGAGATCACTACTGCACGGAATCTGTCCCAAATCTGCGCAAGATGTCAGCACCATATTCGGACCTCCAGAGGCTTCGCTTTTCTTCAGCGGAAGAGAATGAAATCGCGTCATCCATATTTTTTTACGGTCTATGATCTGAAGCATGCGAGAAATTACTTTAGGACCCAGCGGAACAGCTCCTTTGCTCCATATAGCTATAAAGCCATCTAGTGGCAAGAGTAATAAAATATCATTTTATATAATTGTTTTTCCACAAGAGGTCGGTAAAAACATATATTTTATGCGTGAAATTGTGAGTTATTTTGAATTTAAGTTGAAAGAATGCGAAGAATGTGCTTAAATTGTTATTTATTTATTTATTATTTATTGATCAAATTTAGTAATTTAAGGGTAAATTGAAAAATAACAAAAAAATTGCATTAAAAATAGAAAAAAAAATATTATCAAAATGAAATTAAATAAGCTTTCTGGACAAAAAACTAAACAAAACTATAACTTCCCACAAGGGAAGGATTTGTTACTAAGTGCAAGGTAAGGATGAGGGTTAAGGACCTATCAGCCTGCGCCATCTAGAGTTTCATGACAGAACTTTGTATTAATGTTCAATATAAGAGATACCAGGTTTTAATCTCTTCATGTGTACTAGATATTAAATATGTATGAATGTTTTTGAATTACTGGCCAATGTTCAAAGTGAATATATTAGGTTTTGTGCATGTTGATGCAGTGATACTGTGCTAGATGTTATGTACTGGACCACTTTTTGGATTGCAAATCCAGCTTTACCCATATTTATGATGTACTGGATGGACAGAGTGAATTCTCTGCTCAGTGGAGGGGGCCAGCAAAGGGTTGCCAGAGTGTGGGGTTGAAAAGGTCACATTGCGTTTGGTGCTTCCTCCCTTTCGCCCGCACGCACCTGTTCCATTACGGAACCTGCATCTTTCCTCTCATCCTCCACCTCATAGGAATTACTTTCATCTGTCTATTTTGAAATGCACACCTGAGTTCTTCCATACACAGAGGAAGGAGCTCACTAAAAGCTGGATGCTGGCAGATTGTGAATGGAGGATCAAGAGGAATCATTTCAAGAGCCTTGTGTTTGTGAACGCTGTTATTGCACAAAAGCCACTTTAAGGTGAAGTCCTGGTCTGGTACCCTCTTGAAACGGATTTCACACAATTTCATTTTCTATTGTGAACAATGCACACACTTATTCAGACCAGAAAAACTTTATTTTTTGTCTTTTTTTGTGTTTTGAAAAATATATACTTATCATTTTGATAAAGTAAAGCATGAATGGAGCCTATGTAGATTTTTTTTTTAATCTTTTAGAATTTTTCGAATATAATAACAGATGTGGAGAGAAGGGCATAAAGCCATGTTGTATATACCTCCACAATGTGCAAGGATTGCCATCAACAGACAATAGCAGCTTATATATTATAAAGATTCAGCCAAGACAATACATTATTCTCTTTTTCCCACAAAAAAAATCTAAATATGCCATGATGCTCTGAGCATTGCATTCTCTCAAATAAAACCTGTGGTAAACAGCCACCACTTAGTTTCTGTCATGGACATAATTATAATTTTTTTTATTACTAAATATAATTAATTGTATTAATATATAATATATTTAATAATATTTGGAAATGGCATTGCTCGAGCAACTGTTATACAACTCTACTTTGATTTAATTCAAATATGGTGCATTTTGTGTCTGCTTAGCTTACTGTAAGTCCTGTACAGTTTAAACATGGAAAAATTAAGCAAATTTTAAGTAGTAATGAAAATAAATATTGCATGACTTGCTGTTAAATTATTTAGTGAACCAATATATTAAGTTTAGATAGCTAGATGCCCTGGCAATATTACTCAGACAGGAAATGATTTACATTATCTCGCATATCAAGCTGTCTAATGTGCAAGAAATGTAAGAGACATATATCTCGCTCTTACGTGTGGAATCTTCAGTTTTTTAATCTCTTCGGATGATGTAGATATTAAATATGTATGGATACACCTATAACGCTATATAATGTTTTTGAATTACTGACCAAGGTTCAAAGTGAATATATTAGGTTTGTGCATGATGATATAGTGATATTTATCTTACATTTTACTTTCTTTGGGTATAGGAGAGGAAACAACATCAAAATGTATTAAAAACAAATTATTGGAACAATAATTAGCAAAATTACACTCTAAAAAAATGCTGGATTAAAAATAACCCAAGTTGAGTTGAAAATGGACTAACCCAGCAATTGGGTTGTTTTAACCCAGCGATTGGGTTGTTTTAACCCAGCAATTGGGTTGTTTTAAGCAAACATTTAACCTAACCACTGGGTTAAAACAACCCAATTGCAGGGTTAGTCCATTTTCAACCCAACTTGGGTTACTTTTAACCCAGCATTTTTTAGAGTGTATGCTACCAAAATTCTTCACCACAACATCTACATCATTTCCATCCACTATACTGTACTTTATTTCCCTTACCATTTGTATATATACAATATATATACATTTTGAGTGGATTTCATGAAAAAATACTATGGTATATTATAAACAAAATTGTAGTATACCTCAGTATTTACTATAGTTTAAAAATTGACTATAGCTTAATACTAAAGTGTGCTGTACTGTAAATTAACAAAGTGTAGTAAATACTATAATATGCTACAATTTACTGTAGTATCTTTACTATAGTATGGTTCAAAAACACTAGTTTTTACTATAATATACTATAGTATATAATATACTATAGTATATTTTCATGTGGGCTATATCCCTTTCAATTTCATTCAATACCAAAAGCGTACAGTAGGTATATATAACACAGGCAATCTTCTCACATCTTCCTTTCAACGCTTAGATTCTAATTCAACTGGCATCACACTTACTTCTGCAGGTTCCCCAGAGAGTCGCCCACATTGTTCTTCAACTCCTCCTTCCCAGGTTTGAGCTTCTCCTTTAGACCCGCAAACCCCCCCAGTGGCATCTCTCCTTCCCTTGCACTTCTGTCCCTCAAACACTTGTCTTTTCACTCTTCTGCTCTTGCAGAAAAAAAGAGCAGGATATCCACTAGGCGCTGGTGCGCATCCTCTCCTGAGCTGGACTGAGATGGTCTAGGTGTGCTGGAGGGGAGGAGGAGAGATGCTGAGCCAGGGGACGACAAGGAGGGACACAGAGAGAAAGAAGAGGAGGGACTTTGGTTTTTGATGGTCTGAGTACAATCCTTCATGCGGTCTGGGCACAGAACATCCAGAAACGAGGCGCAAGAAGAGAAACGGGATGAATCCAGGTGCCTTCGGTTCAGTGTATCAGCATTGTGAAAGTTATGCTGACATACATCAATAATGGAAACTCCTGCGTTCTCCTCGGTTCCCGCACAGACAGTGACAGAAGATGCCGAACACCTGCCTCTTTTCCAACCCCTCCCTTTTTGGTCTTGGCTATACAAAAGCAGGCCGAAAAGAGTGACTAGCAGAACTCATTAAATATTGATAGCGAAGTCAAGGATCGCAGGCTCGAGGTTGTATGATATGAGCAGGTGTAACAAGACACTGCATCCAACAGTCCCAGTCTAACCCTTATCCCGAGAAACCGTTTCGGGGGTTCATGGGTCAAACGTATCAACGTCAACAACCAAACTCTGACATAAAGGTTCAAACTGTGAGTGCCATTGCACTGTGGCTGATGTGGCACATGTAATTCTATTGCTTTTGTGAGTGAAGCACTGCACCTTTTTCCCGTGAAAGCCTCTTTTATGCAATAATCATCAAAAATGCAGTGTGCTTTAAAAATTCAGATATTGAGGTCTAAAAAATTCATTGGTAGTCTGCGTGGTGTTGTGCTAGGCTCCCAGGCTCTGTTTCACTGATGCTTGTATGTGCCTCAATTGTCCGTTTGTCATAAATAAAACCTCTCACTGAAGGTCTGCCATTCAGTGCAAAACCCCAGAGGTCATGAATAATTGTGAGAAACCGGGATTTATTATTTTCATATACAATAAAAATGAATAGGTATTCAAAATTGGCAAATGAAGATTCTTTATCTACAAAATGTAAATAAAAATCATCAATGTTAAAGTGTTGGTCTGAAGGAATGAACTGTACACTGTGGTCTAACATCTGCAATAATTAAAGTGGAAAAAAACTGCCACTTATACTGCATGTGCTTACTGTATACAGTCAAACCAAAAAAATATTCAGACACCAGACATAATGTTTACTAGTGGGTGCTGGGCACTGTAGTTCATTTATGTAAGTGAGGATAGCATAATAAAGTAAACTGTGACATATTATACCCAAAAATTCTTCGTACGTCATAGTGATGTTCAGTTCTTGAACAAATCGTTCTTTTGAGCCGGTTCTCAGCAAATAACCAGTCGTGCCGGTTCACTAATCGGACTGAATCGAACTTTAGTTAGATGCAAAAGCCGAAGTAGCACGTCCGACAAAAAAAGAATCGAATGAGCCAGTTCAAACATCTGTCGAAGTTTGCAGAGGATGATTGAGTTGGTGACGCAAGTCTGAGGCACGTACTGGAAATATGCTTATTATGACTATTAAATATTTTACTGTAATTTTACTGTAGTTTTTTGTGCATGCAGATTATATTTTAAATCAACGAGTTTATAAGGACAATAAACAAGGAGTTGACTGGTTTACTCGTTCTATAGTAGGCTACTTTAGACATAAAGAACATATCCACGTTTGTTGATCAGTGCCTGTAATGTGTGCTGTAGTTCCGCAAATTTCAGTCGATAAATTAATTAACTGTGAAAACAACACCATTAACTTAAGTGAATGAAAGGCAATAATAGCTTAAGCAAAAGGCACTCACGCAAATAACCTTATTTGATTTTTTCAATATGCATTGACACAGATTAGTTTATTTGAATGTTTCCTTGATATAAGATGACACTGAAAAAATGCATAAAAAAGCATAAAAGAAATGCATAGTGACATCATTGCATGATGACGTCAGGAACCTGAATCGGCTTTTTGAACCGTTTCATTGAGCCGAACTGTCCGAGAAGAACCGGTTCGCGGAAATGAATCCGACTTTGCATCACTAATTCGTGATGTATACAAATTTGGGACCAAAATTATTCATACACTTTGACCTGACCATGTTTGGCTAAATTGTGTTTCTTTAATTGCTAATGGGACCTTTTACACCACAGACTGAACAAAATTAAAGGGTTAGTTCACCCGAAAATGAAAATAATGTCATATTACTCACCCTCATCCCGCTCCACACCCTCCGATAGCTCAGTGAGGCCTGCATAGCCGGCGATGACATTTCCTCTCTCAATATCCATTAATGTACAAAAAACATATTTAAATCAGTTCATGTGAGTACAGTGGTTCAATGTTAATAATATATAGCGACGAGAATTCTTCATGAAGCTTCGAACCGTTATGAATCAGTGTGTTGAATCGAATCATGATTTTGGATGATCGCGTGTGGTCAAACCGCCAAACTGCTGAAATTACGTGACTTTGGCGCTCCGAACCGCTGATTCGACACGCTGATTCATAACGCTCCGAAGCTTCTTGAAGCAGTGTTTTGAAATCGGCCTTTTTTTTTTTTGGCTCACCAAAATATTCTCGTCGCTTTATAATATTAATAATGAACAACTGTACTCACATTAACTGATTTAACTGATGTTTTTAGTTCACTATTGAGTCATTGCTGGCTGTTCTGTCGATTTGTCCTACCTTGTCAGATTTTGCTACCTCCCATTAAAACAGTAGGTACAATTCAACAGCAAAAAATGCTGCCTATCAGATTGTGCTACCAGCATCATATTCATCTGATTTGAGGCTTTATTAATATCCATACCTACCCCTACCCTGAACCTACCCTTAAAACTGTAAATATTTTAAATAAATAAATATTAAATATGGATGTAAAATGCTACCTATCAGATTGTGCTACAAGAATCATATTAATGTGATTTGCTTTATTAATATCCATTAATATCCACACCTACCCCTATCCCTACCCTAAACCTACCCTTAAAATGTAAATATAAAAAATAAAAATAAAAAAATATTGATGTGGGCATGCGCAGTAAGCCTTGGTAGGACAATCTGACGGGTAGGATGAAATGTCAGGACACTGGCTCTACAGGCCTCACTGAGCCATCGGATTTCAACAAAAATATCTTCATTTGAGTTCCGAAGATGAACGAAGGTCACACGAGTGTGGAGCGGCATGAGGGTGAGTAAAGAATGACATTATTTTCATTTTTGGGTGAACTAACCCTTTAAGCAGTGCTTGGTCATTGGTTGTCCTAAATTTGTATTATCTATTTGTGTACGTTACTTAAATGTAACAGCTGATTGGTTGATTGTAATCCATTACATACCTTTCTATCAAAGTTATCTGACATTATCAAGGATAATATGTTCTGACACAGTTTAACTCAGGAGTTCGTCATATTTTATTGTTATTTTCTAAACTATAGCGAATAAACTGTGATAATGTGATAAAAAAAAAAAAATTACAAACCACCAATTCAAAATCTTTTTAGCAGTACTGAAGGTCTAAATAGGTCCTCTGTTTTATTTATTTATTCAATGTCACATGACAACATTTGGCAGACAAAATTAATTAGATTTTTAATAATATTGCTCTACTGTTTTTCCCCTAAATAAATTATAAAAGTGAAGTGAAGGCCAAGTATGGCAACACATACTTTGTTGAATTTGTTTTCTGCATTGAACCCATCAAAGTATTAACAGTGTAGTGGAGTAGAAGTAGTGAACACACATATTTTTGCTGTGGCACCCAGGGAGCAATTGGGGGTTAGATGCCTTTCTCAAGGGCACCTCAGTCATTTCTTGCTAGTATTAATAATAGAACCCACGACCTTCAGGTTATAAGCCTGACTCTAACCATTAGGCCACAACTGCGCCATAATGATAAATAATAAAGATTTTTAAGAAAAGTTTTTCTTTTACTTACACAACCAAGACATTTTTACTTTTACTTTTTTTATTTGGAAAAAATATCATAATCATCATAGGAAATAGGTTTTCAAGTCATTTTATTTAATCTTGATTTTTTTAAAATGTTTTTTTGAATAACCTAACATGGCAAAAAGGTTCCATGTCACTGACCCATATACTTTTACTAAAGTTATTTATTAATATTTGCATTGAGTGATACTCTTGTCCATGACACTTTGTTTTTAAATAACAGAGTGACATCTAGTGGTTCACAGGATTTTAAAAATGTTTTTTCATACTATGGAAGTCAATGAGGCCCATAAATTGTTTGGTTAGGCCTACTCATATTCTTTAAAATATCTTATCTTATGGCCAGTTTAAAGCATTAGTCACAAAAAGAAAAATAAATAATTTTGTACTATGCAAAAATCTCAAAGCATACTATCTTTATGTATGCTTTTGTGACTTGTACAGAACATCCATGTATGATTATGATTCTCCAGGCTGTTCATCATTATAAGGGCTTTTAAAAACATAATAGAGACAAAAAGGAAATTAGCTGATGAAGTATACATATATAGAGCTGAGCAAATTTATTTAATAGAAATTGTCTTTACTTTTAGGCTTGGAAATTATTATTTAATCGCTCGTGGGTATTTGTGTTGTTTGTGGCTATAAAACAGTGTCAGATTTTATTGCAGCTACATCTGAGATCCTTCCTTATCTCCAGGAACCGAGTAAAACAAAAATGATTAAGATGTGCAAATCTTGTCCACTAGCTGGCGCTAGTGTTTATTTTTTCCTTTTAGAGTTGGTAACTCAACCGTTTAAATGCAAACAGCTAGCCTACTGTGTGAAAGCTATTTTTTGTTTTCAGCCATAAAAAAACAACAACATTAAATTAAAAATTTTTAAATAAATAAATGCAAAGACATGTATCCATAAGATAAATTCAAATTTATTATCTACAGAAGTTCCGACCACAATGATGATTAGAATCGATATAAGAACAAATGCCGCATAATGAACAATTTTTTTCACGTGACCCACCCCCCCACCCAGACGATTTTCACATATAATATATCGTTTTAAATGTGTTTGATCTATAACAGCACGAACGAGCAAATGAACGACAAGTTTTTTTTATATTTCCCGGTGAAAGTATTTGTTCACTATATGATCAAATTACTCAAATTGAACAGGTAAAGATTGCCACAATAAATGAAAACAAATCAATAGAATTAACGCACAACATTTAAAATATCAATGTGGGTTGTTACTCTTTGTAGGCTACTTCAAGTAGCTAGCATAGATTTCTGAAATATGAATTTGCTGCAAAGAAATAGGCATAACATGGGAATATCAACAGACGATTATTACAATAGCTCCTTTTTAGGGGATAAAATATTTTGACACTCTTAACCAAATTGTTATTAGGGAACCAAACTAATCGTTTTTGATATGTCTTTTTAATACTGATAAACTCACCTCAACAATCAAAACAACAGCCATACTTCTGTAGCCTACATTCAAGTAATGCCTTATTTTAACAAACAGTTCTGGTCTAAACATAAATGTGATGGTGCAGAAACTGAATGCGAGATGGTCGAATTACATTGCTGCAATCGAAAAGATGACAGTCCGGCACCCGTTCACTTCAGTACCCGCATACCGCCATGATCGCATCCGTGACCGCATTTTTCTCGGCTTGCATAACGTATCGCGTGACTTACTAGGTTAGTAACGTGAGGGAAAGGACAGCAAAGAAGGCGGTGTTGATGATGGTAGGAGGAGATTGTGCGCCGTAGTCTTCCGCGTTTCCCGGGATTTCAACCACTGTCCTGATTACATCGAGTCCTCTCCTTGCACGTTTTTACGCTCAGCCCACCCTCCCAATTCAGTTAGTTGAAAAGACAAATAATTAAATCAATATACAGGCCTCGCCGCCCCCCCTCCCCTCCGCCGTCACCTCTCATTTCTCTCTCCCCCTTTGCAAATAACCACCACCGCCTTCATTCTCCACATGCAGCGGAGTCCTGGGCCCCGGCGGACCGGCTCCAGCCATGTCGGCGAGGAATACAGCGGCTGGCGTCGGTGACGGAGCGACGGGGGAAAAGACAGGTAACGCCGCTTAAAGCAATACAAGTTAGTCCACCCTACACGGGTCCGCTTGAAGCGGAGAGAGTTGCTGTAGATTGCGCTGTGTGCCGGCCGGGCGGAGGAGAGGGGAGATCTCGGTGTTCCCCGCTGATTGGTTTGCACACTCGCGTTCGCAGCGAAACTAGGTCAGTAGTTCAGTAGAGCGAACTCTAGCAAACACAAGCAGGGCTGCGTCGGAACTGCTCACAGGGACACATTTGGGGCTTTAACGCGGCATTTAACCACATATTCTGGATTTAATGTGACTGACAGTCACGTATTTTAAATGTAGCATGTTGTTTGTAGTTATTTTGCGAGGCCTTGGCTGTTTGGCTTCCGTTGCATTCGGTCGGTTGTGGCTCATTCTTTAAATGTTTTAATATTATGTATTTGCTTACTGACGTCTTTTTCTTTTATGTTTTGGGGAACTTTGTTCCTATCATATGCCCAACTATTTTTTATATTTAATTTTCCCCAACCTACACCTTGGATCAATATAAAAGAATCGTGTCTTATCCGGAAAAACACGTTAAATTAACGTTAAAAAACACGTTAAATTAACGTTAAAAAAACACGCATGATTTATTGTTTTTACATAGGGGTGGAA
Source organism: Gobio gobio (assembly GCF_949357685.1). Lineage (NCBI taxonomy): Eukaryota > Metazoa > Chordata > Actinopteri > Cypriniformes > Gobionidae > Gobio > Gobio gobio. The sequence goes on along the minus strand of NC_137115.1, from coordinate 40,542,470 downwards.
ATCTTAAAGAATGTTCTGTTACATTCGATTCTGATAACCTTACATGTTTTAATTATTCCGGTACTCTAGCAAAGTTACCTGTACTTTTGAGGAAGAATATATATATATAGGAAAAAAGTAATATTTTGCTTGTTCAAATGTTGTTGTTCAACTTATTCCTTAATTTATTTGTATAAAATAAAGCTGATTGCCACAAACCCCATGTGTATCTCTAAACGTTGTCATAACCAATCAGAAAGGTTTGTTTTAAGAACAACATGTTCTCTGTTCTGCCACTAGCTGACATAGAAAACTGTAATGCTGGTTTCATACTTTTAATGTAGCCTATATATTATATATTCACTTGCAGTGCTGTTGCACTGACATGAGCCCAAATGAATGTTTTTTTTTTTCCTCTAGTGAATTCAGTGTCCCCTTTAATGAGTGAAACTGCATGTTGTGACGTAAATGTGAATCATTAGCATTGTGAGGTCATAGTGCTGCCTGATCTAGTCTGATTTCTTGTAACGTGACCTTGTAACGTGACGGTTGTGTAATATGTAGGTCAAACACTTACACGGCACACGTGCAGGCCAGGGCTGTGATGCCCTCCTCGCTTTCTCTCTTCACCCTAACTCAATCAGTGAACCTTTGCATAACTAGCTTATGAACAATCCCAAACAAAGCTGTTTAATGTAATAGGACGACAGGACAATATATTCCTGCTAAAACGTGTAACCTAAATCTGCTGCCAGTTTGGTTTGTCTCGTCTCGTGACAGACACCCCCTCCCTTCCCCAACACTGAAAAACGTGACTGGAATTTAGGGTCTTATCTGGAAAGTATGTCTCTTAGGTAACTGGCCTTTTGAGTTACCGATTCCAGTCATTTCAGTGATAGGCGTTTTTTCAGGTCAGTTATTTACTTTCTGGCCCATTTGATGCATTCTAGCATAGCTGACAAGTAAATGCACTTGCCCTGGCAAATTGCCTCTGGGAATCATTCATTGGGGAAAAGACAGCTTAACATATCAATACCCTAATTTCTTAATGATTTAATGTGGGATTTACTTCAATGACAGTAAATTAAAATATTGGAGATAATAAAGATAATAAAATGTTATTTAAAAAAAAATGCAATGCATTGGAAATATGCACATAGAATGAGCTGATTTAATTCTTCAGAGTACTACATTTAAAATATTAATTGTATTGTGTGTGTGTGTGTGTGTGTGTGTGTGTGTGTGTGTGTGTGTGTGTGTGTGTGTGTGTGTGTGTGTGTGTGTGTGTGTGTGTGTGTGTGTGTGTGTGTGTGTGTGTGTGTGTGTGTGTGTGTGTGTGTGTGTGTGTGTGTGTGTGTGTGTGTGTGTGTGTGTGTGTGTGTGTGTGTGTGTGTGTGTCGGTCGGTCGGGTCAAAAGTTTGGAAACATTAATATTCTTGCTCCTCAAGCATTTATTTGATCAAAAATACAGATATAAAGTACAAATAAAAAAATAAAGAAAAACAGTAATATTGTGAAATATTATTACAAATTAAAATAATTGTTTTCTATTTTAATGTACTTTAAAATATAATTTATTTCTGTTATGCAGAGCTGAATTTTCAGCATCATTACTCAAGTCTTCAGTGTCACAATCCTTCAGAATTCATTCTAATATGCTGTTTTGATACTCAGTTATTATCAATGTTGGAAACAGTTGTGCTGCTTAGTAATTTTTTGGAACATGTGATGCTTTTTTCAGGATTCATAACAATAAGTCTTTCTTTACTGAATAAAAGTAAAAAAAATACTAACCCCAAACTTTTGATCGGTAGTGTATTATGTTATTGGTGGTGCATGTTTTGTTATATTGGTAGAATGTATTTTGTTATATCTTGCATTACTTTGAACTACTGTCATAATATATATATATATATATGTTCAACCTGCATGGTATATTGATTGATGCATATTGTGCAACTTTATGTATAAGTCGTATTATAAATGTTAGTGTAGTCATCATTACTTTCAAAAGTAATTCATCTTTTAAATTGTCTAGATACCTAGTTTTCTTGACCTGAATACATACATTGTTTAATAGAAGTTCACAGTCTTTATGTACTCATAAATGTAGGTCAGAAGAACAGGGGTGTATTACGATGCTTTTGCACTGTTTTATCAACACTTTGACCACTGCATGTCTAGCATATGCCGATGAAATGTGTTGCATGGTTTGCTACACCTGATTCTGAGCTACAGGAAGTCAGAGGCATCAGAGGACTTTATTGCGTGAAAGTCACAGAGAGCATTTTCAAATTATTTGTTGTATTCGTAAGTAAATTTGTTTATGTGAAATGTTAGCTGTTTTGAAGGAATAAGGAACTGTATTTTAGTACAAAATTTTTTTTAGCTGAGCATTTAAGATTGTAGATTGTAGTGGGTCATTCCTCTAAGTGTTGCTATACACTTTGTCATGGCCATTGAAGAGGCTCCTCTGATTTGAATGGTGAGGCTATGTTGAGTATGTGTTTTAATTCAACTGAACTGAGTTCTCTTTCATGGTCTCATTCTCAAGGACCTCTTTACAACATTGTTTTTAAATCCTGGAAATCGTAGTTAGGACTGATTGTTTTGCTGTCAATCTTTCTGACTATCCCATCACAATTCTTTGTGTCTTAGTGTTTTATGGCTTGCACTTCACTTCCTCTCCTGACTCCTGTCAAAGTTGGTTTCCGGTTGCCTCCAGGTCTAGACATCAGAAAATAATGCGATTTGTTGATAATGCTATTGAGATGTTAAGCATTTTAACTGATAGTCTTGCCTAGTTTCACATTCTTGGCGATTTAGTGATTTGTTTTTATGTTAAAGGCATCAAGCTCAAAGTTTATCCAGTATATTACAAACCCACATCAAAATGATTTCTTGTCCAAATCTCTCATCAGTGACTAGGACTAGGTGTGTTATAATAATGTATATAAAACGTTCTAAAACATACAATACAAGTTTAATGGGCAGATAAAGGTATTAGAAGCAATAATAATTAGTACATTAAAATGTAGGTGTATGCCACAAAAAAAAGAAAACATTGTTGCGTGAGACTGAAACTTATGGGATCCATTTAGAAATACAGTATGCAAGATGGTTTGTAAAAATAATTTTACTTTTATATAGCCTAGCTTCTTTTATTGTTATATTTTTGAGTTAGTTTAATTAGTAAATGATTTATTACTTATCGCTTGTCTGTGGGGGTTATAGCCCTGGCTTAATTGCCCAATTATCAAAATAAGTAAGTGTTCTAAATTGCCAGCTGTGGAGGCATGCAAGGCACTTTTGTAATTTGTTAGAAAAATTAGGTCATGTCTAAACTTAAATGCCTTTTTTAACGTTTAGGGATTCTTACATTTAAGCTAAATTTCCAGGGTAATTCAGCCCAAAACTGATCTAAAAAATAGCAAGTTTTTACAATGAAACTGGGGAAATTTGAAGCAATTTTCACTACATTAATATTTAAAAAAATCTGAAAATAAACTTCAGTGCCTTCTGAGTTTTGCTTTCGTTATGCAGAAAATCCACTGTTTATTGCCAAGATGATTCAACTGGCTTGGGCTGTGGTTCTAAACAACCTAGACATTAGTAATTGGCTTTAGTGACAGGAATGTGCCAGTGTTTTATTCAACCATGGGGAGATTAAACATGGTTTTTCATCTGAATCCTCAATCATTTGCTGTTAAATTTTAATAATGCACTATACCATTTGTCAGTTTCACACTTTATCAGTAACTATATAGCTTTTCTTTTTAAGCTTAAGCCTCACATAACAAATTATTTCAACTGAAATCAAGAACTGATTTTGAAATCTGAAATCTATTTTTTTAATCAATATTTCATGTGTATTTATTTAGTTAGTTTTTTTTTTTGCAAGTAGCCATTTAATAATTGGAGTAATCTAGTCAGCCAATCATTGACGGAAAATAAATCCATTCAGGTTAATAGAAGATCCCTCTTAAGGAAGCTTGTTTCTGCCACAGAATAAAAAAAGGTAATTGTGACTTTTTTTTCTTCTCTCACAATTGTATGTTGGTCTTAGAGGCTTAAAGCAACAGGTGAAGCCGGCGGGAAAACAGACTGCGCAGTGAAAGCCTGTTCTTCAATAAGTTGCTCTGCTCACACAGAGTTTATGAATGGATTAGGGCGGTCAATGGGAATGGCAGATGGCAAAAACAGCTTCATTATGTCCCTTGGTGTCAGGTAGAGCTGCACAGTTTGATTTTAAAAAATCATACCGCAGTTATTTTAACAAATACTATGATTTGATATTTGATACCCTGCAATATGAACAGCCCAGTTTTTTTGTTATAAAGTCAGAATTGCATGAAATAAAGCCGGTTCTATACCCTCTGCTTCATGTCGGGATTCGGATCACCCTTTTGTGATTTATTTTGTGGTCGTGAAGATAGGGATTACTTATGTTTTTGTCACAAATGATAAGTTACAGCAGCTCCTTCTTCCCTTACATCCTATGAGCTGATTTGGAAGCGTAATTCTTGTTACGATGTCCCATCTTAAAGTGCCCCTATTATGCAATTTTAAAGGCTCCTAATTTTGTTTTGGAGGTCTCCTAGTCCTACAACAGGTTTACATGCATCAAAGGCCAAAAAACAGTTACATTTTCTCATAATATACATTGCACATCACCACATTTTTCAGTGATTCTTTAACAACTCAATGAATGAGTCATTCTCTCTTAATTCCTTCTTCCCGCTAGCTATACTCTGCTCTGATTGGCCAGATGGCCCTGTCTGTTGTGATTGGTCTACAGCATACAGCGTGTGACCGAAGATAAACGGCCATCACCATAACTTAACTTCAGCTCTGGCTGGAGGCTTCAGACAGTAACTAGGGTTGGGCGATATGCCTGAAAACTGTATCATGATATAAGTGTGTCATATCGGTCGATATCGATTATTATTGATATTTTTATGACCCATTTAAAATAAGGACCAGGAGAAAAATATATTACATTCAAACATTTTTATTTTAAACTTAACCTTCATCTGATTATAATCCCCTCAGTTATAAAGGCAGAAATGTCAACACAACCATGGAAAACACTCAAATAATTATAATCTAAACACAAGTCTAAAATCACAATGAACACTTAACAATTATCTCTTAATATTAAGGTGCAGTGCCTCTGTTATTTTTTCTGTACCGTTTAGATGCTTTGATGCAGAGTACCTCTCCATGTCGTTTCAAAGAATAGCACAACGGCAAGCGCGCCGAGTATAAACACGTCCCCAAACGCACGCAGTCAGTGGAGGCTCGCGCTGTGGAGCCAGACGAAAGTATAAACAAGACTTAAGGTGGTAAAACAAGTTTAGTCTGACTACGGTCAGACTTCTAAAATCCAAAAGAACTGCCATACTGGCGAGCTGACTTGTTTTCCTGTTTTATCAACAATTTCCTCGCTTGCTGCGGCACTCATTTTCCACTTATTGTTCCACGCTGGTTTAGTGATGTGTCGTTTATGAACGATTTGTTCATTTTGAACGAATTCGATCATTTTGATCTTTTCTGCCGGAAACAGAAAAGATTAGGTCATCTCTCGAGTCTTCTCGTTCAAATCGTTCGTTCAAGTCCCCAGAGGCTGAATGCAGAAACAGTTCATCTCTCAAGTCTCTTTCTTTTGTCACGTGACGTGACAGCCGTGTTGGATACAGAAATTAGTTTATTCCTTTACAGGCTATGGTTAATTCACAATTCCTTATAAACAAGTGAGTAGTTTTTTTTATGTTTAGTTCAGTTTTTTTTTTTAGCTAGTTTAATTGATTTTCCTATGAAGCCTGGACACATTGGGTTGTTCAGAACGGATAGGCATAACAAATGTTTATTGCACATATCTTCTGATGATTTTATAATAATAAATATATTGCAACATGCAGTCAATAATACGACTGTAATGTTGTATATGTTGCGAGACACTGAACAGGAAAGCGGTCACGTGAAAAAAGAACGAATGACTTGAACAAGAAGACTCGGGAGATTAACTAATTATTTGTGTTTCCGGTAACTGCATATTACATATGGGTCTGGGACTTGATGAACGACTGACTCAAACCCGAATGACTTGAGACTGGTGAACTAATCAATTCTGTTTCCGGACGCATGTATTGCATATGAGGCTGTCACGGCCCAGATCAGACATGATGACGGAACTAACGGCTCATACCCGAGAGGTGAACTAAACTTTCCAGGGAACAGACGTGATTAAATGTGAAGTGACAAAGGAAAGCACGATTTGGATCGGGAGGTGAGATGAACTAACAGACTGCATACATAGACTGAAGCAATTTAAGCAATTCATTAATAATTTATTTCTCAAGGTTTGGCCATGGCTGCATTAGCTTATAGTTTATTTTTTATTCCAAAAGTACTAAATGTGTTGAAAAATGTAGCATGTAACGTTTTAATTAGATTCTGCTGAAATGAACGAAATGACTTGAAAAAAGATTCATTCATTTTGCTGAACGAGATTCAAAGATCCGAGTCAGTAAAATGATCCGAACTTCCCATCACTATTCTGTTACTGAAGAATCCAACACGAGACAACGATATGGCGCAACCAACCGTGATACTGTTACACGATTGGCTGTTAGCGTGTCACTCCCTACGTTGCTAGGTTACCAGAGAGTGAATGCCTTTGTTCATGCAACCAAACTTGCTTCGTAATCTCTGGTTTCTTCCGACGAAGAAGAAAAAAATGTAACGTTTTATCGAGCGCATTTTTTATTGATATCGATTACGTGTCTATCGCGATATATATCGTTATCGCTTTATCGCCCAGCCCTAACAACACACTGTAAAGACGGTAACGATGACGCTGATTTTTACCATATCAATTACTTACCATGCACATGTTTTCATAACGGATAGAAAATGTATCCGACTCAAACGAGCGCATATGTTTTTTATGTGCATTTATAGGATTCTTGCGCATCTTGGCATTTCCATTCAGCATTTTTTGATGCAATATCCCAAAATGCGCATAAAAATAGGTGGATGGAAACATAGCTTATTGACATTCAACAGTTGACAGTCATTCAAGCTATCCAAATTTGCTAACAATGTCGGAACACAACCGCAACAAACTTTCAAAAGGGTGAAACAACAGTACCTTTACCCTCCGCGGTAGTTGGTTGGTCGGATGACATGAAGTGGCCTCGTATCACATACGTTAGCATTTTTAGCTATTTTCTAGATTCAGTAGACTGTAATGGTAAAGCGACGAGCAATTTGAAAAGCTCAGAGGCGTATCAGTATCTGTCGGAAACGATCTAAAAGCGGACATTGAGCCGAGCCTGAACCTACACGTATCCCATCACAAGGCATGGGTGCTAGCATCAGTGACAGGTGAAGTACAGACAGCGGGTTGTTCATGTATTAGGTCCAGGATGCCGTTGTAGTCATGCAGCAGCACTTTTGTGGAAGGTCAGTAAAGTAAGGACCATTAAGGACAATAAACAATTTTTTGTTTCTTGTATTGTGATTATTATTAATTAACTAATAAATGTACTAAACTGAAATGTTTAGTGTGGTGTCATTCATGTTGCAAATGTTGCTTCACAGTAACCTTCACTCAACCCTTGTGGCACCATCTGATTAAAAAAAAAAATAGTAAAAATGATCATTTTGAAACCTTGCCAATGATCTGAAAAATACTTAGCCTCTTCACTAACTAGCACACAAAATACCATTGGTATACTACCGCCACCTCACCGGAAGTTGTACCCACGTTCTTTTTTTACAGTAGCGCCCCCCGGAAACAGGTGGTTAGGGGCCCTTTTAAGATAGACAGGTCATAACAATCATGTTATCAACTCTCCAAGGTCAGGTCACAAATCACAAATCATTCTTCACTCGCAAACCTCAAAGATGCCAGCCAGATAAGTTCACCATGTTGACAAAGTTTTGCAGGACATAAATACTATGATCAACTTACAAATGACAATGCGTCAACAGTAGTTATAATTGAACCCTGCTGTGGTTACCCGTTTGTCAAACATTTAGCTGAACAGTCACTTTACTGCTTGACTCAGGGTGATGAAACGCAAAATACTACCAAGGTGTGGTGTGGTGCCAAAAGTGTGTTAAAATCGACTCGTTGACGTACTTTCATGTACTTTTGTCACGTTTCTTGCCCAATGGTTGATGTGAGTTTGGACATGTTTCTCATGCAGCTTTATGGTCACAGCCTAAATTCTAATGAATAATGAGCTCACCTTATGACATGATAATTTTTCTCTGTGATGACAAGTAGTGCTCACATTGACTGTTTGTTCAAGTAATTTAGTTGGATTATCTACCGTGGCAGTTTTGCAATGTGTGGGTGTGTGTTGCTTTTAAAGAGTATAATTACACCTACTATGCATTTGTTTTGAGAAAGAAGCAGGCTAGGTTAATATGTTGTGATTTTGAGTAGGGAAAACTTACATTGCGATGTTTTGTATTTCTGCAATTATATATTGCGATTATAAAAACAATTTCACCAGATGATTTGAATTGCTAATTTGAAAATAATGAATCAGTCTAGAACAATAGGGGTGATTTTGAAGGGGAGCGAATCTGCATAGATAATAATAAACAAATTACAAACATAGATAAATACAATAGAAGAAAGATAATATTGGAAAAAGCAGTGCTTTGTTTTTCAGGTAAATCTTAACAGTATTCAGGTACAGAAATTCAATAATCAAATGTAAAACCGCAGTCTTCACTAGCCTATATAAATGAAGTATAGCTAATAAAATTAATTAATGCATCTTATCATTGTTAAAGCTACAAAAGTCATTTTGTTTGTTGTTTGGTGGTCATCATTGGTGCCTCAAACAGCTGCCGGTACACAAGGCTGCTGTCCGTTTAAGACGAATACACAGAGCCACAGACCTAATGCTTGGTACATACTCTGCAAGAACAAAGAAATTTGTTCGTTTTCTCGAGGTGGCAAAAACAAGAACAAAAGTTTGTTCTGGCCAGTACATTCCATACTTCACGAGAAAAGCAGGTGCCGAACTTTTCAGTTTCTCCGCATTAACCCCGCCCACTTTAAATTTCGGACCAATCACACAATAGTTCTCGGACACCCACAATAAAAAAGTTCTGCTCAGATAATGTGTCGAGAACAAGCGACAAACTCCCACAGTTTCTCTTGAAGCCAAAACGGAAGGGACTTAAACTGCAATTCACTTAAACAGGCTCCAGAAGGGAGCAGAATCTCATTGAGCCCCATGTTAAACTGCCCAACTTTACAGCAGAAAAAAACATGTGTACAGCCTGGTACAAATTGTGGTTTTGGTGAGGGGGTGAATTTTTTTAGAACTCATTCGTTTACATTATATAAAGCCTTAAAGTTCTGCATAATTAAGGGGGTGTGGCCACTTTGAGCGACAGGTGGATATTACCATTTATCTGCTGTCTGTTAGTCATCGCGTCACCTCAGCTCCACCCACATCCCGCCGCTTTGCCCATGTTGTTATCCGGGAGTGACGTGCGCTGTCAAGATGGCAACGGCCAGCTCGTCCCTACTTTACGCTTCAAAACTGCTCTTCAGAATCCTATGGGTGATGTCACGGACACTAGACATGTGCCGGTAAACGGTAATACGATATACCGCAATAATGAACATGCACAATATTGTTATCGTGGGCACTTCAAAATACCGTGAATAATTATTTATTACGAATTATTCAGATTTTTAGAATACATTTTAAGAATACTTTACCCATCAACCGTTTAAAATGAACAACGCGTCAAAGAGGAACGCGCACTGATGTAAACAGACCGTTCATGAGCCGAGCACATGGCGGAAGGCGTGAAGATTAGGGTTGGGTACCGAAATCCGGTTCCAATATGGCACCGGTACTTATATAACCGGTATGTACCGGACCGAATCAGAACGCAGATTTCGGTTCCTCATTTCGGTGCCAAAATTCAAACGTGCTTTCGGGTGCTTTGGCTGGCACCGAGCCAGAGACAGACGCTCAGCGCTGGTCACATCACAACTCATGACAACTATTCAGTGTTTTCAACGACATCATGTTTATTCCAGGTTTCAGACATTTAAATGCTCATAAGTAGGCTACTAGCAAAAAACACACACTGATGTCTATGAAAGCGGCAATGACAATCCTTTCAGGCGGTTATAATTTGACTAACGTTACATGTTTTATTCACATCAGATACATGCACATTAAATAGTAGCTATATCGTTTACTCTATTCTTCTTCCAGTTCACTGGTCACTTACTTTCATGTATTTTGTAAGACGAGAATGAACTCAAGTGTTGTAAATCCGACAGATCCGATTCTGAGGCGCAAACTAACATGGCGCCGCCCATTGCGCTTTATAGATCAACTAACACACATTGACTCACACATTTGAACATCAGATAGTTCGTGACACAGTTAAGAAGTTTGTGAATATTTTGAATAAAAAGATAAAACGAAATAAACCCGATACAGCTGAGCTGTCAGCGCTATTGCGGCTGCTGTGTCATGTGAGAAACATGACGCGTCGTCATGGAAACATTAAGGCGATGCGTTCTAAAATATTTAGCCAGAGAAAATTATCATATTTCAAAATAAAGCTGAAGCTCGAAGCTGGTAAGTAGCAGACCGAGAATACAGACTAGGCTAACTGCTGTTATTACTGTAACTGTTATTTAGAGTTATATTAGGCTTGTTGTAGTTGGGTTAGGTGGCTATTAGGTTTTACTGTGAATTTGTAAATAAGTCAATTATAATTTGTAAATAAGTCAATTGTGTTTTGTATTTATTTATATTCATACATTTAAGTATACATTAAACTTTTAATAAATGGTTAAATTTAAATAAATAAATAAAAAGCCATTTAATGTTATCCACCTCGTTTTGTGGCCATTTAAAAAAAAAAAAAAAAGTATCGGTTCAGGCACCGTTTAGGCACCGGAACCGTTTTAAAAGTATCGGTTTGGCACCGGAATCGAAAAAAACCCAAACGATACCCAACCCTAGTGAAGATGCACTGAAGTGCACATTCACTTTTAGACAGCAGAGGGCGCTGATGGAACAGCAGAAATACAGCCGTTTCCCCAGTAACCACAATCCGGTGCTCATCATCACATAACCTAATACTTAAAGACTTAAAAGTCATTTTCAAACTTAATTTTTTTTTTTAAGTTTTAAATTACATGCCCTAGATATTGTTTGAATATGTTCTGACTGTTGTTCAATCACACACTTTACAATATGGCTCCATTATTTAACATTAGTTCATTCATTAATAAACTGACAATGATAAATACTTCTAAAGCATGTATTAATCTTAGTTAAATGTACATTTCAGCATTTAATAACACATTATTAAAATCCAAAGTTGTAACTGTATTATTTAATGGACCTGAGCTTACACTAACAGTTGCTTTTTTAAACTAACATTATCAAAGAAGAATAACTTCTGTAAAAATGTAGCTATTCGCTCTTTGTTAATGTTAATGCATTAACTGCCGAGACATTATTGTAAAGTGTTACCTATTGTTCTTTATAATTCTTTAGCACTTTAATCTGTTTTAAATATTTGTTTACTTTATACATTTTTGTGTATTGCTTTATTGTATCTAAATGTTTGGTTCTTGTGTTATAAGACATTTTTTAAACCTGTTATAGTATGACAACACTTTTTTTGCAACTTTTTTTAAAATATCGTGATAATACCGTATACCGTGATAAAAGCTTCAGCAATTAATCGCAACATGAAAATTTGATATCGGCACATGCCTAACGGACACCTACGTCCATATTTTTTTACAGTCTATGGTTGAGAAGAAGCTGCGAGAACTCCCAAACCAGGGCTGCGAGAACAAAATTATGTAATTTTGTTCTCGCAGCACTGGGAGCGAGAACTTTTTTTCTCTGTTCTTGCAGAGTATGTAATGGCCTTAAATTTCACTCATCTGTTTCCTTCATCAATTGTTTACGACACATAACCGGCTGTTTTTACAAGGATACTCGCCGAGATGTGCATTTTGACTTCATTTTACGAGCACATGTCAGTTAAGCTTAAAAGAAAATTAAGTCAAAATGCCTGCGCGCTATTTTCTGTGCGCACAATGTATTCGGCGGCTCTGTCTGCATAACTTACAGAAAACAGCATGCGACTACAGTCCTCTTGCGCTTGATGTCTGACTCGACTTAAAAACACAAGAAAATATTAAACTTTCACTCTATGATGGTTAAACTTTGCAATTAATCCGCCAATCACATGCGTTCCAGGGTGCAGTTACGATCACAGACCAAATACGATCCCTATACTTGACATCGCACATCCTGCGATGTGACTAAAGCGGATGCGCACATCGCGATATCGATGCTAAAACGATATCACGCAGCCCTAATTTTAAGGTTGAATACTTGGGAATATGATTGTTCCTATGTATGTGAATGCACATTTGAATGGTCCTGTATAATCCTCACATCAGTTTGAACAGTGAGTCAGTGAAATGGCCTTTCTCTTGTGCAAATGATGTCACGCAGTCGTCATGAGCGTTAGCATCTAAATGCAGGTCAGTGGAGTCCAGATAAAATCATGAGCCAGTGAAAGACGGAGCTCTTTATTGTTGGGTGCGGCCTTTCTATCTGCCTCGTAAAACCAAATAATCCCGCCACAGATCTTCACTCCAGCACACAGGATTAAAAATCAGGTTGTTGCCGATCTGTTAACGACTATTTAGGTCACTGGTCTTGCAGAGGACTGTTAAATATAGGAGCCAGGGCCACAAGCTGTGTTTGGCCTGGCCCGTGCCATTGTCACCCGAACCTGATGTCACTGTAAACACACACACACACACACAGTACATGCACGTGTACACATGGCTCGGGGACCAGTACCTCTGTTGGTTGAGGCTTAAAGCAACAGGTGAAGCCGGCGGGAAAACAGACTGCGCTGTGAAAGCCTGTTCATCAATAAGTTGCTCTGCTCACAGGGAGTTTGTGAATGGATTAGGGCGGTCAATGGGAATGGCAGATGGCAAAAACAGCTTCATTATGTCCCTTGGTGTCAGGTAGAGCTGCACAGTTTGATTAAAAAAATGTAAATAAAAATACCGCAGTTATTTTAACAAATACTATGATTGTGATATGAACTGCAATATGAACAGCCCTCATGAAGTGAGTTTTTTTTTTTATTCATTCACATTGTATCATCGTTTTCAATGTTATTGAGTATAATCAATAGTCATAATAATAAAAATAATAATGATAATTTTGTATTATTAGGGAAATCTGGGCCAAAGCCGAAACTGAATATAATACAAACAGGCTCTTTCTTTCTTTCTTTCTTTCTTTCTTTCTTTCTTTCTTTCTTTCTTTCTTTCTTTCTGTCTGTCTGTCTGTCTGTCTGTCTGTCTGTCTGTCTGTCTGTCTGTCTTTCTTTCTTTCTTTCTTTCTTTCTTTCTTTCTGTCTGTCTGTCTGTCTTTCTTTCTTTCTTTCTTTCTTTCTTTCTTTCTTTCTTTCTTTCTTTCTTTCTTTCTTTCTTTCTTTCTTTCTTTCTTTCTTTCTTTCTTTCTTTCTTTCTTTCTTTCTTTCTTTCTTTCTTTCTTTCTTTCTTTCTTTCTTTCTTTCTTTCTTTCTTTCTTTCTTTCTTTCTTTCTTTCTTTCTTTCTTTCTTTCTTTCTTTCTTTCTTTCTTTCTTTCTTTTCTTTCTTTCTTTCTTTCTTTCTTTCTTTCTTTCTTTCTTTCTTTCTTTCTTTCTTTCTTTCTTTCTTTCTTTCTTTCTTTCTTTCTTTCTTTCTTTCTTTCTTTCTTTCTTTCTTTCTTTCTTTCTTTCTTTCTTGTGAAAGTTGCTCATACAAATAATTTTTAATTGAAAATGTTCTTCTTCAGGTTTATACATCCAACATTAAGTATAGCCAATTTAAGTTTGGAAACAATATGTTGTATTTCTAATGTCACGCTTACTAATGCTTCCACACTGCCGATAGGTTTGCTGCATTTATAAAGTGTGTGCACCTCTCACTACGCCTCTCACTAACCTTATTATACGCCTTATTTTTTGCTATTTTCGGCCGAATATTTTCGGTTGCCGAACATTTGGGTGCATCCCTAATCATTTATTTTTATTAATTTTTTTATTTAGTAGTAACATTTCTGTTTGCATTTCTTTACTTTCTGGCTGGTTAAACCCTTGAGTTTGTAGTTTTTAATATGCTTTCCATTCTTGTGACATGTTGTCATTCTCTATTCTTCGGGTCCTCAGTTGTGTTATTTAATTTGTATAGTGATAAATGTGGCAAAAATGTTCAGAATTACACACATAAAAAAAATAAAGAGAAGCTGGTGCACTGTACGTTCACACAATGCATTTCAACCACGTCATGAACTAAGCCACCTGCTAGAGTTTGTGTGAAGTACTTGACCTAACTTTGAATATATTTGTTTAAATTGCACTCTTCTGCCTTTTAATAATCACACATTTTTTTTCTTTCGATTAATAGAAACCAAAACGGTAAAACAGAAATGGTATTGACTTTAAGATTTTTCTCCTCCATCAGATTTCTTTGCTTTTATTTGAAACGGTAACTAAATGCAAGTCAGAGTTTTTTTTTTTTTTGCCAAAACCCAGAAGCTAAAGTTGTTTGAACTCAATGGATGTATGGTGTTCGTGTTTGACTGATGTTTTGTCCTCAGACTGGATATTATGTAAATAGACATGGCTGCCATAAAGGCTTCTGCTTTGTTTGCACAGGGAATTCAAAGACTGTTAATTGATGCTTCATTGTCTAAAGGGGCCGATAGATGAGCATAAAGGAAAGAGTGATGCAAGTTCTTGCGGTGGTGAAGTAGGTTGTCTGTATTGTGCTTATGGTCGGCCAGTCTCAATGCGGCAAGTAGATCTCTCTGAACTTCCTGTGTTTCTAAGAACCAAGTGTAAACTGGGTTTCTGGGTTTTAAGATTACACTACTTTCACAAGATAAAAAAATTCCTGTTTATTATTAAAGTCGCCACACAGACAAAAATTATCATTCTTCTGAATTCACATAAAAATCCTTTGACTTTGTGTGCCGATTACAGATGGTCTGATTCTTTAGATGTCTGTTATGAAATCTGTTCCACAGTGCCCTGGTTCCAATATGTAGCACGTAGTTGAACATTGCAGCCCTGCCTACTTCAAATTGTTTTGGCACGTTTCTTTTTGTCACTTTACTAAAATAAATCCCTCCCACTAATGGCAGGAGATGCATTAGAGGAAGAACCCCAGGGCCTCTCTGTCTCTCTGTCTGGTTTGATGACCCCCACCTCAGCCACCGGCATGGCCTCAGGCATGGAGCTGCCCAGGAAACGGAAAGGCAGCATGGACATCCCGTAAGTACATTTTTACATTTGTTTTATTTGTTTCTAGTAGGCTGGTGGTTTGAAAAAAAAAATATGACAAACTGTATACATCAAAATATAATTTTTTTTCAGTAAAATAAAATAAAGATGAAATGTTTTATATATTAACAACGTAAATAACACTGTAGTAATGACTTCTTTTAAAAATGCTTACATTTTCTCTTGAATAAAATATAATTACCACTATATAATTACTCCAATTATTTACATTTTATTTACACTATTTCTTTTAAGAAAACACTATTTAGAAGTTGTTTTCTTTTAAAATAATCTATTACTTTTATCCAATAAGGAGCAGGGGTTCATTAAATTGATCAAAAGTGACATTTATAATGTTACAAAAGATTTCTATTCCAAATAAATGCTGTTCTTTTGAATTTTCTGTTCATTGAAGGATTCCTGAAATTTTTTTTATCAGTTTTCACAAAGAATTTAACAATGCAACAGTTTTCAGCTGTAATAATAAGAAACGTTAAGAATCAGCATATCACAATGATTTCTAAAGGACCATGTGACACTGGAGACTGGAGTGATGATGCTGAAAATTCAGCTTTGCCATCACAGGAATAATTATTTATTCAAAAGTTATTTTAATTATTTATTCAAAAGTTATTTTAAAATGTAATATGTCACAGTATTACTGTTTTACTGTGTTTTTGATCAAATAAATGCAGATTTGGTGTGCATATGAGATTTCTTTCTTTGAATTTTAGTGTAATATTTTTTATTATCTTTAACTCTTTTTCTCATTTGTATATTTACAAAGCAAAAATAATGTTTGTTCATAAGCTCATAAGTGCAAAAACACCTTCATATTGTGTCACTTTAAACCATGAATAAAATAGGTAGTTCTGTTTCTTAATTTTGATTGGTCACTTACATACTTGTATATCAGTTTAATTCTATTAATTCAGAAAACTGAGCTGTAAACAACTGATCTTTTGCGTTTTGCCTACAACAACATACATATACGAATACAACATATTTACTCCTCTTTGATTTTGGCATTATTCTGTTTATTGATTTTTTTTGTTTGTTTGTTTTTGTAAATAATATTTACATAATAACACGATTGATGTTAGATATTGTGATTTTTATAGCTGATTTATATGAATACTACCACTTCATCCTGCTTTTCTGAATGGAGAGGAGAGGGAAGTGCGTGGTCTGTGTATAATGTCGTCTTCGAATCACAGCAGCATTTCATGAGTCACTTTAATCATCTTACCACTTTGTTTCCAGAGAAATAAAATCTGCATCAAATCTAGACGAGGATATGGAGGACGATCAGGGAAGGTATTATGCCCATTATCGATACTCAGTAAGGCTCACCTTGATCCACAATTTTATTTATTGTTTTTAACATCTGTATGTCTTTTATTATTTTGTTTTTATAGATCGGAAGGAGACGACCAGCACTTAAAAATTAAGTGCATCAGGTACTTATTGTCTCTAAATTTAATGGGGATTATTTATTTATTTATATTTATTCCTCTTCATCTTCCTTCCTTCCTTCCTTTATCTTCCTTCATCCATCCATCTTCCTTCCTTCATCCATCCATCTTCCTTCCTTCCTTCATCCATCCATCTTCCTTCCTTCCTTCCTTCATCCATCCATCTTCCTTTCTTCCTTCCTTCCTTCCTTCATCCATCTTCCTTCCTTCCTTCCTTCATCCATCTTCCTTCCTTCATCCATCTACCTGCCTTCCTTCCTTCATTTTCCTTCACCCCTTCCTTCATCCCCCCCCCCCCATCCCCCCATCCCCCCCTTTGGAATTCCAACTGTCATTGAAACCAAACACTAAAGTAGTTTGTTGTTGAGTGGAGCACCTTGGTACTTACGACATAATGTCATCTTGTAGGGAACCTCACAGTCAGATCGAGAAACGACGACGAGATAAGATGAATAACTTGATTGACGAGTTAGCAGTGATGATTCCCACCTGTAACCCCATGTCCCGCAAGCTTGACAAACTCACTGTGTTACGAATGGCTGTCCAGCACCTCAAATCACTCAAAGGTACCTAGACGACTGTCAAATGTCTTTACAATTAGTTTGTAGTTGTAGACTAGCATACACAAGACGAATATTGAGTTTGAAAATGTATTTTTCCTCATGAAAACCAAACATTGTTATACAGTGATGAATGTTCTTGATCGTATGTGGTGTAATAGAGTCCCTGTTTTTCAGGAGCGAGCAACTCCTTTGCAGAAGCCAATTACAAACCTGCATTTCTCCCAGATGATGAGCTCAAGCACCTAGTCCTAAAGGTAAATACTACAATTTATAGAGCTGTCTTAAAGTCCCCTGTAGTCAATAATTGTATCCCTTAAAACTAATCTATGATCAAAATAATATATTTAAATGTTTTTTTTTTTGCCTTAAAATAGCTTGAATGTAACTCTACACCCTTGCTTCATTTAGTATCCGCTGTAAACGCCGCACAATGGTATCGCTCTTTACAACGTCGGACACATAACGGTAATTAACATGATTAGACTTTGGCTTGACTAAGTTTCAAACAGCTAATAATGTGTTGCTAATGTTACACAAACCATGTTCGCGTTCACTATCTCAGTTTGCCATCTAAAAATCAGTATCCTTAGAAACGCTTTGAACAACTTCATCAGTTCATCATAACATTGTAATATACATAATATAATTCTCCTGCTTTATTGCTAAATGTACCAGATTTTTCATATCAACAGAAAAATATACCGGCTTCTTTAGACTCCCCTGCTTCGTATCATAGTAATAATATGCTAAAGCCCACCCACACGTTTGTGGTAGTTTGTGATGTAAGAAACACCGGTGATTTCAAACCGCGTCTTTTTTTTTATTTTTATGCAGTTTTAAGGAGAAAATACTCTGCTATGGTGTTGTGTTGACTTATTCTTTAGGACAAACCATGTGCAAATTCATAATAAAAACACCACATAGACTTATAAACAACATTAAAAACTTGATTTTCACCACAGGGTGTCTTTAAAGCTATATGTAACATAGGGGAATAAATATCACCGCAAATCATTGATGATGCTGGTGGAAGAGCCTCCAAAAATAGCTTTTGTTTAAACAGGGCATTTTGACTGTTTGCAATTGCGAAATTACAACATTAACCCTAAATGATCTTTCTCTTGTCCAGGCTGCGGATGGATTTCTCTTTGTGGTTGGCTGCGATCGTGGAAAAATTGTCTTCGTCTCAGAATCTGTTTCAAAAATCCTGAACTACAGTCGGGTAGGAGAATTTGACTATAAAAAGACCAACTATTTGCCAGCTATTTTTAATGGAAAGTAGCTTAAAAGCTGTTCGAAAAATCGCTAAATGTCACCAGATGACCAACTATTTGTTTTCTTTCCTAATCCGTGCTCACATAATGTAATTTTTATATAATGTATAGCCGAATGTCCACTACAGCTGTTCTCATGTACATATTATCTGTCAGAACAAGTATGATATAGGAGTCCAAAAAGTCGCTAGATTTCCGCTAGTCGCTCTTTTGAAAAAAAGTCGCTACAGAGATCTGAAAGGTCACTAATCTAGTGACACCGCTTAATTGGCAACACTGAAAAACAGTGCTATTGAAGTCATTATGATCTCAACCTACATTTTTGTACTCTTCCAGGGAATCTTGAAATTAATCGGGATTTGTTTTATTCTGTTTGTTCATCTCAGATATGTTGTCAGCTTAATAAAAACTATTATTTCATTTTGGAAACCACATGTTGTCTTTTATAATATTATTGAATATTTTTCTCACACAGTATTACATGGGTTTTATATTTTTATAGGATTGGATTGTCACCTTCTAATTAAAACGCATATAAATGTTTTTTTTTTTTTTTTTTTTAAGATTCATACATGTGCACATATGTCTACAAAAATAACTTCAAGCCTTTAAGCATAAGACTTTTGTTTAATAGGTTTTGAGAGATCACAAGAAACATAAATCAGTCTAGTATGTACAAACTTTTGACTTGTAGTATATATTTGGAGTGTTTTGAGGACCGTTTAAAAAAATGCCTTTGTTTACCTGGTGATAAACAATTAAGCTGATGATATTGGGACCTGTTTGCAGAATATATTAGTCAGATCACTTAAATATTTTTCTCCCCAGACGGAGTTAATTGGACAGAGCCTGTTTGATTATGTTCATCCAAAGGACATTGGAAAAGTGAAGGAACAGCTGTCTGCCTCTGAACTCTACCCACGGGAGCGCCTCATAGATGCCAAAAGTAAACATATTTATGCCGTATAAATGTTGTTCTCTGTGTCAAGTTTGTCTGCATGCTTCCTAAATGCTTTTCTTAAGTGCTTGTAAAGTTTTATGTCTTTCTGTGCATGATGTGTTCAAAAGAACACTACCATTGAAAAGGTGTTTTGGAAATATCTCCGTAAAACCATAATGTTGTAAAATATTATTACAATTTAAGTTATTCCTTTTATTCTATTACAAGTTGTTCCTGTGATGGCAAAGCTGAATCATTTTCAGCATCATTACTCCAGTCTTCAGTGTCACATGATCCTTCAGAAATCATTGTAATATGCTGATTTGGTGCTTGAGAAACATTTCTTATCAGTGTTGAAAACAATCACTGCTTGATTTTTGTGGAAACCTATACATTTATTTCATGATTATTTGATGAATAGAAAGTTCAAACGAACATTTATTTGAAATGAAAGTCTTTTATAACTTTATAAAACTTTATAAATGTCTTTGCTGTCACTTTTGATCATTTTAATGCATCCTTGCTGAATAAAAGTATTAGTTTCTTTGAAAGAAATTGTACTGACCCCAAACCTTTAAATGGTAGTGCATGTATGAGTGTTTAAAGCGATTGTTTATCATTTATTCATAGTTCATTATTTACTCTCCCACATGTTTTCAACCTGTATCCCGGGAAAAGCACAATAAAAGTAGTCCATATGACTCATGCGCTGTATTTGAAGTCTTCCGAAGCCATACGTTTGCTTTTTGTAAGGAAAATAGGATTATTTTTTGTAAGGATTTGGAACAACATGAGGGCGAGTAAATAACAGAACATTTTTGGGGGAAGCATTTCTTTAACCAATCCAACTCTCTCTCTCTGGTGTGTGTGCTTGTGTGTAGCGGGGTTGCAGGTGCAGGCTGAGCTCCCTGTCGGATCGACTCGGCTTTGCTCTGGAGCCCGGCGCTCATTCTTCTGCCGAATGAAGTACAACAAAGTTACCATCAAAGAGGAGAATGACTTCCAGGCTGGTGCCTCAAAAAAGAAAGGTCAGTAGAATTACAGTTGGGAAACATCAGGAGCTCATCTTGTTTTTACAGTCAAGTTGTTAGAGGTATTTTTCTATTTCCAGTGATGACATTTAAGTAAATCAGAAGAACCTTATGTTCTTGAAATCAAATCGACTGTGATGAAATCCATACTGAAGTCTGTTATGATTGCTCTGTAAAAATAAATAAATAATGGAAGTAGAAATTAAAATAAAAGGACAATTTCCTTGACTTCAGACCGCCAATGAGCGGAAAACATCTTCATGTCTCTGTTCTTGCTGAGAACCAAAAATCCAAGTGGTCATTTTGTGACGTGTTGATGACGTGGCCTGCATATTTTCTCCATTACACGCGTCATCTTTTCTTCTTTCTTCTCGCCACATGCAGTAGTGTGAGCACAGCTTGTGGGATTTTATTCCGACAGCTGTATCCCTACAAACTTGGATAGTTGGATAGTGACTTCACTTTGGAAAGTGTTGTGCTGTGATGTCTGGACTTGGATAGCATTGATGTTTCTGTTCTTGGTGAGCATAGTCTTTTCCAAACTGGCCCGAGAAGTTAGTTGACTAGTCATTCAGACAACCCCGTAAAGCCATGCATTGATTATTTTTTGCATTGAACATGCATTTTTCAAAATGACAGTTTGTTCAACATGTTAAGCAAAAGCTTATATTTAAGCTTTGTTACGTGTCACTTTTGGCACAATACTGAAAAGAAAAAAAAATGTGTCAGATGTTTGTCACCGCACGTTTTTTGATTAAATAGAGCAAATCGAAAAGGGAAGGAAACGTGCACCTTTGTGTCCCTCTTTAACAACATATGGTGGAACATTTGGATCACAGCTCACCTGTAAATTGACTGTGTTGATTGGCTACCCCATCAGAGTCCCAGCGGTACTGCACCGTTCACTGCACAGGCTACATGCGCATCTGGCCCACGCGCCAGCTGGGCACGGAGGGGGAGACAGAGGTGGAGAAAGAGAGCTCCCACTTCAGTTGCCTGGTCGCTGTGGGCCGTGTGCACCCCCACACCCTCCCGCAGGCCAACGGAGAGATCAAGGTCAAGCCCACAGAATTTGTCACCCGCTACGCCATGGATGGCAAATTCACCTTTGTGGATCAACGGTTAGTTCACACTTGTTTTAGGAAGAACTAAATGGGAGTTTTTTTTATACTGATAATTGTTTGTGTGCATAATCATAGTAATGTACACACAAATAGCCCCAGAGTATGTAATTAGCCTCATTCATTCAGTAGTAAGTTGACTATACGTGGATTCGTCATTCTCACTAGAGGGCGGCATGTGTTTTCTTTTCAAAGCTTGTATTAGTTTGACACTAAAGGGAGACAACTGTATTTAGTTATCTGTTATTCAGATAATATGTAACGTTGGAGATTAACTACGCTGTACAAATTTTTTTTTTGAAGTTGTAAAAAAAGGATTAACGGAGTATGATTTGCAAAAAAATACCTTTTCAGTCTTTCTACTTTAAAATTGAATGTTTAATTCAATGTGTTACTTGCCGTTTCTTTGTAATTATTTTACTAACAGTGAAAATTTGACTAAATCATACACCCTTTTTCTTAAAGGGGATAGTTCACCAAAAAATTATCCCATGATTTACTCACCCTCAAGCCATCCTAGGTGTATATGACATTCTTCTTTCAGACGAACACAATCGGCTTTATATTAAAAAATATCATTGCTCTTCCAAGCTTTATAATGGCAGTGAATGGTGGTCCTGATTTTGAAGCCCCAAAAAGCGTATCCATCCATCAAAAGTAATCTATACGGCTCCAGGGGTTAATAAAGGCCTCTTTTGTCCTTTTCTTTTTCTTAAATCTCGTTTTAGACTTAGTAGTACTTCACCGTGACTGGTGTTTTGTTTTGCTCTATCCTCTGCTCTTCCTCGTTCGTCAATGCGTCAGGTCAGAGGTTCCTCTTTTGCCGTAAATCGATGCATACACCCATCTGTTGGAAGCTAGTTATTTTAGCTTGTAAAGTTTTAAATATGGATACTTTTCTCAAACAAATGCTTCGCTTCGCAGAAGGCCTTTATTGACCCTCCGGAGCCGTGTGGATAAATTTTTGATGGATGGATGTGCTATTTTGGGCTTTAAAATCTCGATCCCCATTCACTGCCATTGTAAAGCTTGGAAGAGCCAGGACATTTTTATATAATAACTTTAATATAACTTAAATTTTTTCACTCTCATCATCTGCCATTGGTTGGAAATGCAGATAGTCCTGCCCCAAACTCACAGCATTGTTGTCATCATGTCAAGATAGCCGAGATTCTCAAATGATAAGGATTGATAGTGCCACAGTGTTTCACATTTTTCTCTGGGAAATCAACCTATTAATGGTGTATTTACAGTTGCATGTTTGTGAGAGGAGAAAGTATTTTAACATTGAAAAAATTACACCGCATATCACCTTTTTATGTTTCATGCACAGTGAAAAAAATGTGATTTTAAGAAACTGTCCATTTGCATTATGCACACAGAGCCACCACTATTCTGGGTTACTTACCCCAGGAGCTGCTAGGTACATCCTGCTATGAATACTTCCACCTGGACGACCTGCCTCATTTGGCGGATAGACATCGAAAAGGTACAGTGCATCCAGATTCTTTACTATTAGGAACACTGGAGTTGTAAACAGAGTTTCCTGAAAGTATTTTCCAAGAAACTGGGCAGATTGCCTAGTACAGAGAAGGACACGAGTAGCCAAATCCTCATCATCCATCATTAATCATTAATCTTACTTCTAAAGAACATTAGAACAGCTTCCAATGGCAGATACGTGAGGCCAGTGCCTCCGAGAGATCCGCATAGATTTATACTGGATTCCATGCATATACAAATAAATGTGACATTTTATACCTTTTCTGAGTTTCATGTGAAAAATTCCAATCCTGTATAAGTTTCTTTCGGTCATTTTGGAGCTTGACAGCCTTATATGCAAAGTGATCCGTACATTCAACATTATTTTTGTGTTCTATCAGGGAAAAAAAGTCATATGGAATTGTGTAAGTAAATTACATAAATTAAATTTTTGGGTGCACTATCCCTCTAATATGTCATTTTGGTTGCTTCGTTTTTACAGTGCTGAGGAGTAAAGAGAAGATTGAGACAAATTGCTATAAGTTCAAAACGAAATATGGCTCTTTTGTCACTTTACAAAGTCAGTGGTTTAGTTTTATAAATCCCTGGACCAAAGAAGTAGAATACATAGTGTCAACCAACACAGTTATGTCGTAAGTACCAGTATCTCATCTTTTTTTTTTTTCCAAACCCATTTTTGCTATTACTCTATCAATGTCCTGAGTCAACCTGTCGAAACCAAATTCCAAGATTGATGAGATAACAGATTATTTCTCAACTCTTTTTCCACCTGACTCAGCGGTAAAAGTAATCCAGGTGGATCAGGGGATAAAGCCGAGCAGCCTAGCAGTTCCAAGGCCTCGGAGGGTGAGTATTGAGATCTACCAATATTGTAAATGTTTTGTTTCTAGGCGTGTACTTACAAGTTGCAAGATCATACACAAGGGAAAAGACAGAGTATTCCTAGAAAAATAAATGGGTAAAATGCATTATTCAATGTGGCAGCTGTATCAATTGAAGTCCAGCCTCCCTGTTAAAAGAGCCAGCTGCCTTTTTAGATGCATCACATGTTTTATTTTTTTTATTTTTTTTCCGGTTTGGTTTGGTTGTTTTGGTTTGGTTGTTTTTTTGTTTTGTTTTATTTTGGTTATTTTTTTATTTTTTGGGGGGTTGGTTGGTTTTTGGTTTGGTTTGTTTTTGTTTGGTGGTTTTTGTTTGTTTGTTTTTTGTATTGGTTTGGTTGTTTTTTTTGTTTTGGTTGGTTTGTTTTTGGTTTGGTTTGTTTGTTTTTGTTTGGTTGTTTCTTGTTTTGGTTTTTTGGTTGTTTGTTTGATTTTTGGTTTGGTTTGTTTTTGTTTGGTTGGTTTTGTTTTTTGTTTTTTTTTGGTTTGGTTGTTTTTTTTGTTTTGGTTTGTTTTTGGGAGCCATTTTTAGCAAGCCTCTGTTATCATTGACTTTAAATATATCTGACTCTTATCTGATAGTAATTTTTGGGTTTTGTTTTGTAGATGATGCCAAGAAGTCTCAACAAGTTCCAATCATCCCAGGGATCTCCAGTGCATCAGGCATGATTTACGCTGGGTGCATAGGGACCCAAATTGCTAATGAGATAATGGACTATAATAGGTAAACCAATTATGTATCTTCCTTTCCATTATTATTATTATACATTATTATTTTATGTGATTTACAGTGAAATATTACAAGTTATGAAAATTATGGATTGGGTTAAAGGTAAACTAGTCATCAAACAAATGACTAGTTTATTAGTGAGGTCAGGTAGTTTAAATATTAAATATAGAAGGGAAAATGAATAATTATTATATTTTAGCAGCAGTGTTTGGCATACTGTACTTTATCTGTTGTTTGGATAGTAGTTTGCATGGTAAAAGATTAGTCCGTTTTAAAAATATGTAGTTCTGCACATCTCTAAAGAAAAGATGAATTCTGATGTCATGCTGTTCCTTCTTAAGGATGAACTCCTCACCATCCAGCGGCAATACAAGTCCGTTCAGTGTACTGCAGGACAAGTCTCCACTGGCCCTTGCGCAGGCCAGCAGCAACGTGAGTCTGCCGAGCAACGGTGTATGTGTGTTTAGAAATTAGTTTTGTGGTATTGCGTTCTAACACAACTGTGTACTCCTCATGCTGTAAGGTGCCAAATGGTGAAGTAACAGATGTGGAGATGCCTGGTAAATCAAGCTCAGAGGAGGAAGCGAGGGGTGGGGCCTTCACAGCGGGTGAAAATCTCATGGGTAAAGCGGGCGACAATCTCATTGGTTTCCTTTGGAACATTTAAAGGGGTCATGAATTGAGAAATCAACTTTTTCTTGAGCTTTTGATATATAAAAGGTCATCGTAAATATAAGAATATCCTGTAAGTTTCGGAGCTGAAAACTTCCTTGTTAGTCAAATAAAAGCTTTTATTGACAGCTGGCTCATCAAACGAGGGATCTGCGAATATGCATCCCTGTGATGTCAGAGAGCAGCGAAACGCTGCCTCAACAGAAGAAGACGAACGCCTAATTCTGTAGCTCCAACCACTGATTCGCGCATGACATGTAACATAAATAACATAGGCCTACGTGGTGCTTAACCGGATTGAGCTACCAATTAATACACATGCCGTTGAAGATTACAAAATATTGTGCAGTGCCTGGTTGTGGAAGAATACAGTCGCTGCATGCGCTTCCTTCGGATTACAATATTAGGAATATGGTTGAACTTTATTTTTAATGAAGTTTCAGCTCACGTGGGTAAGACATTGCGCATTTGTTCGCTTCATTTTACCGCGGGTTCTTTTGTAAACAAGAGACTGGATTTGCAGACAGAATGAGATTAAAAAAATGATGCTGTGCCTTCTATATTGGATCCGACAGGAATGGTGCAACACACTTATGTGAGTAAAAATTTTTTTTTATATGTGATCGTATAGCATTGTTACAGATTGTTTGCTATCTACTGATTATGTGTACGTGTGTAACTAAACATAATTACAGATAACTTACTACGCTGTCACAGGCTGGAGTATCCTTTGTATTTGAGGTATTGCTGGTTCATTGTCCTGCGATTCGGGATAAGACTCTGGGTCGAACATGTATTGGCGAATCATTCCGGTTGCCATTTTTCCACATTTGAAAATTTTCTAAACAATTTCCCACGTGTACTGACGGGAGAGTCGAAACTCAAAACCATGATAGTCGAAACTCAATAAAATATGTAAAACTGTTATCCAATCACAGCAGTGGGCATTTACGTCCAAGTCTTCAATGTGGCACGCCCATAAAAACCGACCGTTTCAGGAGCTAGGCTCAAAAACCAGGGTAAAAAATAGCCTATTTCTTATTCATTATGATGTTTGTAAAAAACACACAAACGTCACATGTTCACCTCAGACAACAGTATAATAAAATTAAAAAGGCCAGTTCATGACCCCTTTAAGACTTGCATTGTGACAGATGTTCATTGTTCATTTTTTACATTGTGTAGGTTTGTTTTATGTTTAGTTTTTTTTTAAATTCTCATTAGTATTGATGATTCTCATAATACAGTAATATGTATTACACAGCGCTTGAAGTGAAAAAAATTAAGTGCTGGTACTCACCAAAGGGGGCGGGTCTTTGTTGGTGGGCGTGGTTATGGGGAGATTGTTTAGTCAATAATTCAAGAAGGTCCATATTTTAAAGCTCTTTCTAACTTGTACTCAGCCTTAACTAACATTTAGTTCTTGTAATTGTTTAACTATAGCATTTGTTAAAATAAGGGGTTCTTTGCAAAGCAAGACCATTGACGGCTTCTCATTACCATGCAGGCCAATGTTAACTTTTTTATCTTTTTTTTTATATCTATAGCATTTGTTTTGAAAAATAGCAACACAGTTAGAAACTATAGCTAAAAAATGCCACAGGTGTACATACATCTATTCCCTTAACTGATTATCTATTATAAATTCTGCAACTAGTCAACGGCTCATGCAAATCTTAACACTTTTGGAACGCGCTGGTGAACGCACCTACAGTGATTTGCGCATCACTTAATTAAACAATTGGGCTTCAGTCATATTTTTGTTTATTATGTGCCTTCATAATCTTTAATAAAAAAAACCTTAACCTTCCCTTCCCCCTCGAAATGACTTCTCTTCCTGTCATGTGCTATGGCGGGGCTATCATGGTCAGTCTCATTTCTGCCACCATTTTATTAGCAACGAAGGACAAAATCAAGCCCCGCCCTCAGAAGGCTTTTCACTCGAATATACGTCACTATAGGGTAAAAAAAAGAACAATCGCAACTTTCAATTTATGCCGACTTTAAATTAAATGTGAATATTTGTCCTTTTTTGTTTAGAAATAAGAGTGGAAAACCTTTTTGCAAGATACTGTGCAAGGTTTTTACATTAACCAAATAAAATTATTTCCAAATATGGTACTCACTTTTTTTCCATTCTCTGCCTCTGTGTCTGTCCTCCAGAGGGAAGTTCTCAGTTGGACCTTGAGGGGGTTCCTGGGTTGGGAGCTCTGAGCACTGACGAGGCAGCCATGGCGGTCATTATGAGCTTACTGGAGACCGATGCCAACCTGGGTGAGGCCGTGGACTTTGACGAGATGCACTGGTCTCTGTGAACACACAGCTCCAATTTTTTTTTAAAGACCCAACTTATCTGGAGCTTTTTAAAATTAACCATCCATTAATTTTCACTTGGCAGCCAGCCTTTGAAAATTCTTTGACTTTTATGCTTTTTTTTGTATTTATTAGTGTTTTTTAATGCGTATGGACAAGCTGCATGGCAGGTTATCTGATGGCTGCCTTTGGGGAAGGAGAACCAAAGGAGATGGGGGTCTCTCTGAGTACCTTAAGCTGAGTACCTTAAGCAACAAGACCAGGTTTTATGTGGTCTGGTGTGCATTTCTTCATCTCAGCTCTGAGGTCACTCTTACCCCTTGGCATGGATCAGAACAGAGAGACGTTCTTGGCCTGTTTTGCCATGTTGAGAAACGCATGCCTCAGCCAAGCCATAAGGCAAGAACTCGAATGGTCCACTGTGATCCAGTGGCGTACGGATTTCAAAACTGTTTCCTTAGTCAATCAACACTTGAACTGTACATGGATGCTTTGAGGCAAAGCTGGACTAATATATATATATATAAAATATATATAAAAACGTCATGGGATTCCTTTGGCAAGGGAAGCCTGGTAGTGATTTTACCCTTTTAGAGCAGAAATCGTCTTGAATTCAATGTTTCATGATGAACATGAGTGGAACAATGGGGAGGGGTATTGGTGAGCGCTTGTGGTCATTTGTCAAACAGAATTACTTGAAAAGACTGTGTGGAAAAATTGAGGATCACCGTTAGGCCTGACATTTGTTTGTCATTTTCCTCTCTAGTCTACAAATCTGTGTGTGAATGTGTGCTTTTTCTGTCAGACCTTAGTCTGGCCTGCCAGGGCTACGCTACTCTTGAAATAGGGCCGTCACTACAATTCACAGGGCCTGGGAAAACCTTTTTACTGATGGGCCCAATGAGCTGTATAAGCTGTATTATAGAGGACCTGGGAAAATGTTCCCAGTTGTCTCCCCTTCAGGTGTAGAATTAGATGATCTGTTCTGAAGGAATGCCTGGATGGAGATCAGCAACTGGTAAATGGTGATTGGAAAAGTAAAACATGGGCAGGGTCTCTCAGGGAACAATTCATGGAAACCCTGTCTCAAAATCCTTTGTCGGATCAGCCAAGTACCACTTTTTAGAGTGTTAAGATGGTGTTGAAGACATTGTTCAGAGCTTCATCCTTTAATTAGGTCTCGGTTATGTGCAAAGAGATATAACATGCTTGTGTGGTCAGCATTTAGTAGTTGTTTAAACTGTATTTTGGAATTATATCCCGTCTTTTTAATTATGGGAATAAATGAATCTCTAATCAACTTAAAAATACTAACAATCACTTTGTATAGTGTAAAACTTGACAACAGAGTAATGGAGAGAAATGGTTGCACATTCTTCCTGCTTCAAGCTGAGATTTAATATAAACGCAACCATTAAGTCATGATGGTAACCGACTTTTAAAGGTTTAATTCACCCTAAAATGAACAAGCTATAATCATTTACTCACCCTCATGTCTTTCCAAACCTGTGTGACTTTCTTTTATGGAACACAGTTGATGTTAGAATAATGTGGGTTTTTTTTACGTAACGAAAGTCAATTGTGACCAGGGGCTGTCAAGCTTAAATGAGTGATAAATAACTAAAAAGCATCATAGAAGTGCTAATTCAAAGTACAACTTCCAACTCTATAGAGGTCATATCTCATTTGCGGCATTTTCTTGGTTTGCGTTTTACCTTATCTTAAGGCTGGAGAAATACTACACAACTTTTGTCCGATTTACAGTCTGAAGGAGTCGCTGCTGATTGCCAAAAGAGCCAGTCTACAGATTTTGGTGACATATAATAACGTAGTGTATGATGAGCACAGACTTTTGATTTTCTAGCATCATACTATGATTCCATGCAGTAAGAGAATATATGAAGCATGTATGATATTTTGAGCCGTTCTTACAACACGTTTTCATTATACATCTAGCAATGAGGCACGTTTCTGCGTGATTTCGTTATGTTCGGAATTACTTTAAAGTCTGGTAGAGTGTGATCCTCTGTTGTTCAGTGTATGTAGTGATGCAGTTTTTTTTCTGTAACCATTTACAAAGTCGGCAATTGCATGGTGTTTTTTGCTCGTTTCAGCCCGACGCAGTTATCATTTTCACATCCAGCGCCACGTTGTTTAAATAGCAAATGCACTCGCGCCCATCTATTCACCCATGGGTGTGCTGGTCTGAAAAAGAGGTGTGTTCAGGCGCATTGTTGGCGCGTTGCTATTTTGAGGCAACTGAAAACAACAAAAACCTGGTCTAAAGTCAATAGCGCAGTATTTTTTGTGTTATTTAAAGGGCGCGTTAGTAATATAGAAGGGTGCGCAACACGTGTACACTCTGCTTATTACACGCACAGGGCAGCAGCAACATTTTCAAACATTAAATATAATATTTATAATAAATATATTTTATCATCTGCTCAGATTAAAATCATGTAGTGTATACCAGCCTTTTGGAAAAAAAGAAAACGTACACATTTAGAACAATAAGATGGTAAGATGTATAATGCTGGGATTGTACTATCACTTTAACCTAAGGCAAGAGACCTAAGAACATGTTTTTAAATGGTATTAAATTAATCTTTGAATAGATCAATCAAAGACAATGTAGATTTCAGCCTGGGAAGCATGACACTTCTTTACAGGCGTTAAAATGCTAAAACGATGCCCTTTCTTGTAATAATTCCCTGTTTTTTTTATAATATAATTGAGTTCTTATTTGCTTATGCACATCCTCGGGATACTTATTCTCTCTCTGTCTTTCTCGTTCTATATTTCTCACTCTCTTGTAACAAATATTTTCCAAAGCAGTTTTCTGACTCTCTCGGGTAATCGTTCAGCTCAGTGAATTCACATTTCAGCGTGGCTTTGTATCCGATTTTGCACATTTTCTTCCAGAATTTTGCTTCCCTTGTTACTGGTGACCTTTCATTCAGG
Source organism: Gobio gobio (assembly GCF_949357685.1). Taxonomy (NCBI): domain Eukaryota; kingdom Metazoa; phylum Chordata; class Actinopteri; order Cypriniformes; family Gobionidae; genus Gobio; species Gobio gobio. The sequence continues at coordinate 40,511,645 of NC_137115.1, read as the reverse complement.
CGGTCAGCTTACTGAACTGCTTTACTGTGACGGTGCATATGTGCCACAGGAGTCTCATGACCTGGTGTTGGGAATGGCAGATTTTGACCAATTATACCAAAGCAAGTTGACCGCAGACATATTTCAAATACCCTTAACGCTCAGCTGCCCTGTGCTGTCAGATGTCCTGTGATTCTGTGACTGGTGTGAGCTGCTTTTTAAAAAAAATGTCTTCATATCATTGTCAACTCTGCCACATGCTGCCAAGAGCTTACTTGAAGGGAGGAACCCACCCACCCCATCCAGCTGAAATGAAACCCTGCTAGATGATGTGAATAGTATGGGGTTTTATTGTGAAAATAAGTCACGCCGCGATCCATCGTCACCCAACGCTTGGCTTTGTAAACGTACCGCATTACCCTGTAATTTCATGGGATCATCTGTAAGTGCTTGTCATACAGGTGGTTAGATATGTTAGCCAATCACAATTCTTGTAAGATGGCTAGTTGGGGGTTTTGATGGGGCAGTTTTAGCCTTGGGCACAGGAACAGCTGCTTTTTTCGTCCCGATGTACGAGCGTTGAGCTGTGCCATAACTGCAGGCTGGACCGAAAAGAGGTAAAATGACCGTTGTGATTTTTATGACTATCCACTCCCCCACATAGCGTCACTGGTTTTTAATGTGACTATGTTCTGTTTGGAGTGTCGCTCTGCTGTTGCACTTGGCAGAAATCAAGTACTGTACGCAAGTTTAAACCACAGACCTTTTCTTCTGCCGCTTTTGTTCTAATGTCAGATCTCTCACTCTGTGTAACCTATAGAATTTCTTGATTTTATATTGTTCCAGTACATTCATGCATGCCTTTTTGTGTACCCTTTGCTTTTTCTTTTCTTCTGGTTTTTTTTTTGTTGTTCTGTTAGCTATCTAATGGTATTGGATAAAGGTTTTTGCCTTATAAAACAGTCAAAGACTTGTATGTTGTTCTGTTTCCCTTTTGATTCTTGAGTGTGTGATGAAACGGGTTTGGATACTCTGAAGACTGTTCATCATTTCCGTGAATATCTCAGTCGGGGAGCAGCAGTTGGGTCAAGCCACCAGATCTGCATGCGTGCGCCTCATGGTCGCTCTGTCTGAGCCTTTGAACAAGGCTATCATGGAACTGGGGGCCTCGTCCAGGCAAGGGCCCTTTTTGTCTTTTGCTTATTTCCTTCTCCTCTGTTTGTTATCAAGCATTGATATGATGCCATCGCTGCTGCTGTCAACAAGTCTGGTTAGTAGCAGAGAATCTGTCTCTCCAGATTGAAATGTAAAAAGATTCTTAAATAAACAACATTAGTTTCCTGTACATCTGTGTTGGTCTGTCATGTGTCAGCGTACAATTGTTTAGAGATGTTGAAAATACCTTTTAAATGTTTCATTAGCACACTTGATTGCATGTTTAAACACTATTGCTCAAAAGTTTGTTAGTAAGATACTATTTTTTTTTTTTTAAAGCAATTAATATTTTCATTCAGCGAGGATGCATTAAATTGATCAAATGTGACATACATATTTTTATTCATATAAATGCTGTTTATTTTGAACTCTTATTTGATTCTATTAATCAAAGAAACCTGAAAAAAATGTTTCTGCAAAAATAGTTACACAAACGTTTTTAGCATTGATAAGTGATTGTTTCTTGAGGACCAAAACAGCCAATTTTTAATGATTTCTAAAGGATCATGCGACTCTGAAGACTGGAGTAATGATGCTGAAAATTCAGATTTGCTATCACAAATGACATTTTAAAATATATTATGGTAGAAAACAGGTGTTATAAATTGTAATATTTCACAATATTACTGTTTTATTGTATTTTTGATCAAACAATAGTTAGTTAATGCTTCACATACATTCATATACATGTTTCAAGCTATTTCCTTAATATATTTAGGCATTTCACATATTTATATATTTATTTCTTTATGTATATAATTTATTTCTTTATTTTTATATATATTTTTGTTTATTTTTATAAACAGTGAGGAAAATAAGTATTTGAACACCCTGCTATTTTGCAAGTTCTCCCACTTAGAAATCATGGAGGGGTCTGAAATTGTCATCGTAGGTGCATGTCCACTGTTAGAGACATAATCTAAAAAAGAAAATCACAATGTATGATTTTTTAACTATTTATTTGTATGATACAGCTGCAAATAAGTATTTGAACACCTGAGAAAATCAATGTTAATATTTGGTACAGTAGCCTTTGTTTGCAATTACAGAGGTCAAACGTTTCCTGTAGTTTTTCACCAGGTTTGCTGCAGGAGGGATTTTGGCCCACTCCTCCACACAGATCTTCTCTAGATCAGTCAGGTTTCTGGCCTGTCACTGAGAAACACAGAGTTTGAGCTCCCTCCAAAGATTTTCTATTGGGTTTAGGTCTGGAGACTGGCTAGGCCACGCCAGAACCTTGATATGCTTCTTACAGAGCCACTCCTTGGTTATCCTGGCTGTGTGCTTCGGGTCATTGTCATGTTGGAAGACCCAGCCTCGACCCATCTTCAATGCTGAGGGAAGGAGGTTGTTCCCCAAAATCTCGCAATACATGGCCCTGGTCATCCTCTCCTTAATAAAGTGCTGTCGCCCTGTCCCATGTGCAGAAAAACACCCCCAAAGCATGATGCTACCACCCCCATGCTTCACAGTAGGGATGGGGTTCTTGGGATGGTACTCATCATTCTTCTTCCTCCAAACACGTTTAGTGGAATTATGACCAAAAAGTTATATTTTGGTCTCATCTGACCACATGACTTTCTCCCATGACTCCTCTGGATCATCCAAATGGTCATTGGCAAACTTAAGACGGGCCTGGACATGTGCTGGTTTAAGCAGGGGAACCTTCCGTGCCATGCATGATTTCAAACCATGACGTCTTAGTGTATTACCAACAGTAACCTTGGAAACGGTGGTCCCAGCTCTTTTCAGGTCATTGACCAGCTCCTCCCGTGTAGTTCTGGGCTGATTTCTCACCTTTCTTAGGATCATTGAGACATTGATTTATGTATTTAGTTATTTTTATATATATTTAGTTTATTACATTTTAATAAATCCCTCTTCCTGTCATCCCAATTCAGATTTCCCATTTTCTGATAGTAAGTCCAACACGTTCAACTTTCACCCTTCTTGTTGAAGCTGTTGAGTGCATTGTGAGAACAATGCTGACTCAGATGATGAATCTAGATCAACCACAAACTTCCGTGAGCATCTTTGATGGTTTTTGTCCCCATTCGCATTTCGGAGAACATTCACAAGCTTTCTCAGCTGCAAATACAAGGTTTTTCTATTTGTTAACTAGGTCACCAGAACAAGTCAGCTCACAAGCAACTGACACACGTTTGATGCTTCGAAGGAAAATATGGAGCTGCGAACATTGTTTTATGTAATATTTTGTATAATCCTCAACTGCTGCTGGAGAAGCTAGTGGATTTCAAGTGTCACTCATGTGTCTTTGAGGTAATTAATTTGTCACTCACCTGCCCGTTGCCCTCCTGTGGGGAGATTACTTTAGTTTAATTTCACAGATGCAGAAGGGTCTAGGTAAGAATGATTAAGTGAGAGACAAGTAAGCTGGGCTTTGCTATATATGCGCCTCTCTGCTGTTGTTGGTTTTGTTGCACTGATGAAGATGGGACAGACTGCAACCTTACCCTGCAGAAAAGGTGGTACCTACGTCACCGAGCTTTATGAATGGTTCAGGTAAGTTTGCAAATGATTAACTAGGTGACTAGCAGCTGGTCTTTGGGGAAATAGGTAGGACACATAAGCATGGTTACATGTCATCTGAGATGCTTTTATACAAGACAAGCCAGACCCCATTCTGGGTTTTCATTATTGGAGAGTAATTATACAGCTGTAAAATGTGTCAAGAATGGGTCATGCCATACTGAAGATAATTTAGTATAGGCCATAAAATGCCAACCATGACTGTAAAACCAAATAGAATCTATCTCAGTATAAGTAGGTCATCTGCTTGTTTAATTCAGAGTCCTTTTGTATTTTGACCTTTTACTGTAGCCAGTCTTTTCCCTGGAACATTTCATTTCATGATGTGCGTGATAAGATTGCTTTAATAATCATTTATAATGTTGCCGTGTTCTAGATACCATGCTGGCAGAACACAATGTCTTAGTTATCAAGTGTTAACATTGCTATTAATTAATTATATGGGAATCCGATTTGTCGACGAACATTGATTGTACAGTTATTTTAAGGGAAACGCAGGGCTAAAGAAGATCCAGGCAGGTCTTGACCGCATTATAGTTTTATATCACTTCGCCAAATGATTTCAGTTCAAAGGGTCCTTTTGGAGAGATGCATGTCAGGGTACGTCTTGGCTAGATATTACGTTTTCTATGGCTCTGATTACGACCAGCGATATCCACCAGTCAGAGAGGTTCCCGAATTTCAATAGATGTTTTGATTGGTTAACATTAATGGATAATATCTCGTGTTTTTTTCTGCGGGTGCTTCCCAGCTAACAATTTTAGGTTATAAGAACGTTTCCCTAACGTTCCCATTAAGTTATAAAAACGTTATTTCTGAATGTTCTAGGAACGTTAAAAGCGTCCAGCTTTTTAAGCGTTGTATTAACGTTCTTCTTAGGGTATAAGAACGTTATTGAAAACGTTATTAGAACGTTCCATTGTAGCTTTTAAGTTAAAGTTTAAAATTGTCTGAGCTGTGCTGACAACACATTTCTGTGCGAGTGTCGAGTATACATATATATATATATATATATATACAAAAACATGTGTATATATCAAATTTCATACATAAAGCATTTATTTTTTATTCATGTTACCCAAAGGCCTGTTGTCATATTTGACATTTACATTAACATAAAAAAATTATGTATGAATAATCATGTAAACAAGTTGCTTCAGTCCAGTAAATGTTCACCTTACATTTACTTTATAAAAACCATTAAAGATTTTACAGCAAAAAAAGAAGTATAAACTATCAAGAGGCTATCAGAAGCTATCAGAGGCATGTAAATTGTGCAGAACAGGTTTTTCAGCAAAGTTTTCGTTGTGCTGATCATTTATATGCCATATAAATTTGCTAATTAAATGATACAGTATGCATATATATATTTATAAATAGGCATTATTCTTATTGTTTAACAGAATTGTATTCAAAGACATTTTAATTTAAGTTATGAGAGAATAAATGTTTTTAAAATGTGGGTAAAATGTGCCAAACAAGTATTATTTTTTCAATGAATTTACACCCTCAAAGGGGCAATGTATCCTGGGCGATACAAAACAATAAAATAAAAAATAATAATAAATAAAGTATGAAATAAAGTTTTTTTTTAATATATCATGAGATTGAATTATTTGTGTCCTAATATGATGAAAAATAGCAATAAATACATTTTCTGATGTCTCTTTATGGTCTTGTCCTTTTTAGGGTTAATTGGTGATTCAACATTAAAAGACAACTAATTATCAATATGGTTTAAACCACACTGTCATACTTTCAGCTTTATAAATATCTCTTCAGATATACATCTAAATATTTTATAAAATGTGTACATTTTGTGCTTCTGTCTGGCAGGAAATTCCTGAATGAGTGTCCCAGTGGACTGATCACCCTCCACGAGTTCCGACGTCACTTCTGCAATGGAACCGTGGGAAAAGAGTCAGCGGAGTATGCAGAGCAGATATTCCGCACGCTAGATAACAATGGGGTATTACACAGCTCTAAACCAAATAAGCTTTGAGGCCTGACACATCTGATGTTTTAAGCCTGGTGTTTTAAATGGAATCATTTTTCACACTGCCTTTACAAAACATGTATGTTGACTTGTAAAAGGCATAGCCTAACATAAAGAGACATGCAGGACACTGCACTGACCCAGCTTGTTCCTTTTTACGGAACAGATTTTTTGTTCATGTTTGTCATAGTGGACCCAAAAAATATTTGAATTAGTGCTGAAGAAAAATGTACCGTGATTAATTGCATCCGAAATAAAAGTTTTCATATATAATTTATCTTGTATATACATGTTTTTATAAAAATATAACATCTTTTTCTTAAATGTATGCATGTGTGTGTATTTATGTATACATAAAAGTTATACACAGGGCACAAACTTTTATTTTGAATGCGATTAATCACGATAAATTTTTCCCCAGCACTAATTTGAGCACAAACCAAAAACAAAACCCAAACATATGTTTTGTTACATTATGTATTTAAACAACGGTACAATTGTGTTCTGCAGTAGGCTTTATATGCTCATGCTTAAAGGGTTAGTTCACCCAAAAATGAAAATAATGTAATTTATTACTCACCCTCATGCCGTTCATCTTCGGAACACAAATGAAGATATTTTTGTCGAAATGCGATGGCTCAGTGAGGCCTGCAGAGCCAGCAATGACATTTCCTCTTTCACGATCCATTAATGTACTAAAAACATATTTAAATCAGTTCATGTGAGTACAGTGGTTCAATATTAATATTATAAAGCGACGAGAATATTTTTGGTGCGCCAAAAAACGAAATAACTGTTTCATGAAGATTCGAACGTTATGAATCAGTGTATCGAATCAGCGGTTCGGAGCGACAAAGTCACGTGATTTCAGCAGTTTGGCGGTTTGACACTATGGGTTGACACGCGATCCGAATCATGATTCAACAAACTGATTATTAACGGTTCGAACTTCGAAGCTTCATGAAGCAGTGTTTTGAAATGGGTTATCATATAAGTTATTTAGTTGTTTGGCGCACCAAAAATATTCTTGTCGCTTTATTTATAATATTAATATTGAACCACTGTACTCACCTGAATTGATTTAAATATGTTTTTAGTACATTAATGGATCGTGAAACAGGAAATGTCATTGCTGGCTCTGTAGGCCTCACTGCCTTCAGATTTCAACAAAAATATCTTAATTTGTGTTCCGAAGATGAACGGCATGAGGGTGAATAATTGACATTATTTTCTTTTTTTTTGGGGGGGGGGACTAACGTTAACCCTTCAAATATATATTTTTAAAGAGTTTGATTAAGATTAGTTCCAAATCACAACAGAATTTTTTTTTTTTTCACAGTTTCTTGCTATTTGTATGAAAATGTGATTATGATTGCTATATAACAGGATGGAGTTGTGGACTTCAGAGAATATGTAACAGCTATCAGCATGTTGATTGAGGGCACAACGGTGGAGAAACTGCGCTGGTCCTTCAAACTCTATGACAAAGACAAAGATGGAGCCATCACACGGTCAGAGATGCTTGAAATCATGCAGGTAAGTGATTATAGCTGAACTCTATTTCTTGCTATGCTATCAAATCGAATTCTAAATGGTGTTTGTTTACTCGATTCTGGATAGCTCCACTAGAGGGCAATGTATAATCAGAATTAAATGCTGTCCTCAGGCTGTGTACAAGATGAGCGTTGCAGCATCACTGACCAAACCTAATCCGCTGACTGCTGAAGAGTGCACCAATAGGATATTTATACGGCTGGACAAAGATAACAATGGTACATTGCTATCATATTCCTATCTAAAGTACCCCGTATCATTTACGACCACTCTTAAAATTCACAGCACTGAACTGTACCAGCAAGTGACAGTTTACAGAAAGTTCAGTCTGTCATTCTTTGTCTTTCCATCTCTACAGCTATAATCAGCCAAGAGGAATTCATTGAAGGCGCGCTGAATGATGAATGGATCAGAGAGATGTTGAAGTGTGATCCAAACACAGTGAAGATGGAAAGGCCTCTCAAAGGCCACGCAGTGCTGTAAAACTTTGGGTCTGTGGCTGTTGATGCAGCATTGACTGTGATGGGGCTGTTAGGAAGGCCTTAAAGATGAGAAGTTCATGCATTATTCAGTATATAATTCATGTAGACCTATTAATAAACACAAATGGCACTCAAATTAGTTCTAATATTAGATGTACAGTATTCTGTATTAGGCCTACATGTTGATTTATGTAATTGATTTCCAATACTGAAATAATGGCTGAACAAACACCAAATCATTATTTATCTTTCTTTTAATCAAATCATTTTGTATCCTTTTTTTTTTTTCAATATGAACAAAGGACATCTAGATTAAAAAATATTTATTTTATTTGGTTCTTATTAGGTTGTTTTCAGACTTCAGAGTTAGTTTTAACTCTCTTCAACTCAGCTTTTAACTTGATGTTATTAGTCACTCACCTTAAAGGGATAGTTCACCCATAAAAGAACATCATTTACTCACCCTCGTGTCATTCCAAACCCGTAAGACTTTCGTTCATCTTTGGAATTAAGTGTTTTTGTTTTGTTTTTTGTGATGACATCCGAGAGCTTTCTATACTCTCCATTGACAGTCTATGCAACTGACACTTTGACGCTTCAAAAAGTTCATAAAGAGATCGTAAAACTAATCCATATGAATTGATCGGTTCAGTCCAAATTTTCTGAAGAGGCTCGATTGCTTTATATAAGGAACATATTTAATATAGACTTTTATTCACATTTAAACATTGATCAAAGAACATAAACAGAAGTTCAAACCTGACACACAAGCAAAAACCTGCTTGACACACAAGAACAAACTCATTTGTTGCGGATGTTGTTGCGTAACAAACAAGAATGAACCTCACTGGTTCTCGCACGTTAAAAGCGAACATGCTAGAGTTTCTGTTTACCACAACTGATGTGTGAGTTGATGAGTTTATCTGTGAATAAAAGCTTAAATTCAACATGTTCATCATAGCATCAAAGTGGTAGTTGTGCAGCAGTCTATGAAGAAGAGTACAGAAAGCTCTCAGATTTCATCAAAAAAGATCTTCATTAGCATTTCGTAGGGCCAGATTCTTGTGCCATTTTAGATTTTGTTTTTCATACAATATTTATACATATGAAACTACATATAATGTAGCCTACAGCAACAGAAGTATTATGACTTGCTTTCAGCTTCAGTTGTAAATGGTCTGTATTCTGGACAATTGTGTTCTACAGTAGGCCTACTCTTCTGCATTTCTCACAAGTTTTGATGCACAGAATCTGAAATCTTTTAGTCTCACCAGAATGCATCTGCATGCCCTGTTCCTACAGCTGTTTACTGATAGCTGAACAACTGACTTAATTTAGAGGAACACTTTTGACCCAAAGCTTTTGTCTTGGTGTCTGTTGTAAAAAAAAAAAAAAAAAAAAAGACTAAATGCCTGACCAATAAAGAGATCTGAGCAGAAATTCATTCTTCATTCCCTACTTTGCCGTGACACACAAACATGTTGATTACATTATATTAGTGAGACAAAAAACGATTTCTATGTGAAATGATGTAACTTAACGTTAACCCTCACACGCATTCGCATATCAGCAGCTTTATAACGAACACTTCAAAACAAAAGTGGTCAAAAGTTGTTTTTTGGCATTTTTCGCTATATGTTGACATTTTCACAATATAGCCAAATTGACGCAAACATACACAAGTTATACGTACTAATGCTACTATGGCGAAGGCTAATTGTGAATATTAATTAGACAGCGGTGACGCAATTTCATAGCCTTCCTAGGTGAAAAACATTTTTTCTTTTTTCTTTAACCTTTTTCTTTCTTTTTTATTTTTGCGGTTGTCACATTTACTATTGTCGTAGTTGATATTATGTGATGTACACCTCTCTTTGTATGGTTCCGTTATCAGCAATAAAAACAAAAACAAAAAAAACAGTGTATTGAATATTAATTAGGTTGCTCCCATAACCATCCAATGGCGAAGACTTGGCTTATGAATATTAAGCAGCAAGCCTTCGCCGTAGTAGGATGTTCCCTTCCTATGACGTCCCACATTCCCACTTTCATTGTCGACATGGCGCTGGCGAGGTGGGAACACCAACTACGGAAAGAGCAAATCTCGTAAAGACACTAAAAAAAACCAAGGAAAAGATTACATTCCCATACTTTAGACGGCAGTCCAAATTTGGTAAGCGTACTTTTTTTCAGAATAACTTATAAGCATTTGTTCTTTTTGAATTGACTTGGCTTTTCCAAACTTGTTTGAGTAGCAGACTTGCTTGTAATTGTGTCAAAATCTTTTTTGTTGTTGTTGTTAAAAGTACGTTACATGACAGAAATTGTGTAAAGTTAGTTTTGTCCGTAGTTATGCTATTATATTATCATCCTTTCACAACTAGTAATATTTTCATAGCCTAAGGGGTTGATTAAACAGCATTAATGTAGGCTACATGTGCATGAGGTTAAATTCAGAAAACTGGATCGCTAAAGGGATGTTTAGAGGTATTGTGTAATACTTAACACAAAACACAAGGTATATTTTAAACTATTTAAAGAAATGAAGATACGTAAGGTATGATTTGAAGAGCAGAACTGTAGGTAGTGGAGACACAGCTGTGTTTGTGAAGAAGTGATTCACACATTCCACGTAGCCACTGAAGAACAAGAGCTGCTCTTACACGAGTTTCATTTACTACATCCTCACCTGTGATCTGGGCTGAAAAAAAGCTTACAGAACACAATTGTCACTTTTAACTATGCAGTCAGAAACATGTTCCTCTATTGAAATGAACTTTCGTGAAGGGGGAAAGTTGTCAGATTGGAAGTTATCAATATCTATACCAGTACATATATGGTTTTGAGTCAAGTCAATAACAAATAGACAAATGTGTGTTGTGTGGCTTTGTATGTTTAAAAAATATATATAATATGTGCTAAAATTAAAAGGTTTAACTGCCAAAACAGTGTTTAGTTTTTGATTTTGCCCCAAATTTTTGCTGTCTTTTTGTAATTGTGTTATGTTAGAAATTTACTAAAATGCCTACAATAGGCTGTTTAATGACCAGTTCAATTGTAACTAACCCATAAAACATGCCCAGTTTAAGGGCATGTTGTCAAAAAAGTTTTTTGTGATCTTTAGCTTTATCCTTCCACTTTTTTTGTAGCCATGCAGCACTTTAAAATAAGTGTCTATTCAGAAATTGACTTATTTTGACAAATAAAGGTTGGCACTGTATGGTTCCATTAAGAACCTTTTACACACACAAAAAATTCAGACTAAGAGAAAACTGTTTACTGAAAGGTTCTTTGGGGAACCCAAAATGTTCTATGGCATCACTGCGAAACCCCCCATTTGGAACCTTGATTTTGGAGATTGTGGATACATATTCACACTATATATACATATTCAAACAAATAATTATATGATCAATAAGTTATAATAACAATGTATAATTATATGATCAATAAGTTATAATAACAATGTGTTTTTACATTGCTTCAACTTTTTTTCTAAGTTATATAAGATTCAGCTCATTTTTTAAGTCAGTTTAATGGAAGTAAAGTTGAAATTACTTAAATATCCCAAGTTGATGTCCTTGTAATTGCTGTGTCTGAATCCATGCCAGTCACACATCTGTCAAATTGTGTAAATGCTCATGCTCTGATGTTTACAGTAAATGTCTCCATTGAAAGACTTCAAAGAGCATCATTTGCAGGTGATGTTGTTTGATTCTTGTGCTTGTAGCCCAAAGTAAACCTGCAGGTTTCATCAGACCATCTTTTTTTGCTGTGCAACAAAATTCTGCTACCATCTCGAAGGGCTAAATCACATGAGGGAATTTTGCACACCCATCTGTGCATTTATCTAAGCAGTAGGGCATTTTTTATTTTGACTGTTACCTATAGATAGCATACGGAACGCCTTGACTACAGACATGCATTCCTTCTCTGCTCCATGTGGTTATGTGAAGTATGATGCATCATATTCTACGAAGACGCCTTGGCTTTCATATCAGTGTCAGATGGGTGTCCCTTTAGATGTGTTGAGTGTGTGTCAGCGGTGGTGGTTCATTGGCAGCTTATGTATAAAACTTTGCTTGGTGACGCCCCAATATAGCCACAAATATGTAAAAGTGGATTTAAAAAAATGTAATGTTCCATTCTCTTTCTATTTCTGACATCTCTAAGAAAAGGAGCCTGTTGTAAGCAGGGGCTGTCCTCCTCCCACATGCAAAGGCTGGACTGAAGGCTTGTGCACATCTGTGTTGCTCTAGTACTTGCACGGGACCCAAACATCTTTTATAACTCTCAGCTTGGCTCAAATGCACATGTGACTGCTTTTTTCATCCATGTGAAACTTGGCATGCATTTATATAGCGTCGAAAGATGTTGTATAAAAATCTACTCGCACAATCAGTTTGACATTTGCCATGGGATTACCATGTTTTTTTGTGTTTAACATGTATATCATGGTATTCGTTGAACTACCTTGGTGTATGAAACACATTTTTTGAGGATTTTTTGATAAATAGAAAGTTCAAAAGAACATAATTTATTTAAATTATTTGTCACTTTTGATTAATTTAATATAACCTTGCTGAAAAAATTTATGATTTAACGTTTATAATAGCGTTATAATAATTTTTTTTGTAACGTATTTTTTATTATTGCTTGATATTGAATATTTAATTGTGTATGCTAATTTCACCTATATTTTTACATTTAGATTACCTTTGCTGTCATCTAACACTCAAATGAATCTCTAAAAACAATAATTACATAACACTGTAATAGTGTGTTCAATGTAATATTTACCAAATCTATTTTTCACGCTGTACATTGTTGTACATAATGTTGTGACGCTTGTAGCATTTAAAACAAATTATTTTAGTTTGTAGTGTTTCTAATTAATTTAGCAGAAATAGTATAGAATTTGTATGACTTTTCTTAATCCAGATATTACTATCAGCATTTACTATAAAGCTTGGCATACATATTTATTTACAGACGAGCATGTGCTTATGGGTCCATTAAAAATGTCTTTCCCATGACTCTCCCAGCATGCTTCTATGCTTGCTTTAGCTTGACTTGAGGCAAGTTTGCTGGCTTACACGGCTCGCCTGCCATAAATGCTTTTATTTCTGTTGAGATGAATGACCCGAAGGCTGCTATTTTTCTTCAGCATGTGCCAGCAGAGGTTTTTCTGTCAGTCAGTCAGAGCGGTTCAGAGAGGGATAGTAGCAAATGTGGCTCAAACGAGTGTGGAGTGGATAAAGTTCATACACACAATGCCCTTAGGTACCCGACTGAGGGATTCGAGAGAGGCCATTAGGATTTTTTCCCTCTTATTCTCACTCTCATGCTCATATTCATAACTTTTTATTCTAATGCCACCCTGAGCCTATTTCAAGAAAACCGTAAAAATACGAATACTTTCCAAAAACAGAGTTGACTGCTTTTTTTGTGTGACCGTTGCTCCTACAGGCTTGTGTTCTGTGAGTCTAGGAAAATGTTTCCAAACAAAAGACAGGCTTCATTCATAGTTTCGTCCCACTTAATGTCATTATTGGCATGATTTCTCCTAAGATTTGTCCCAAGCATTGTTGAAACGCATACTTCAAGATTGTCCTTTGTCTGTGGTTTTAAAAAAAATACTAGTGTTGTAACTTTTTGCTGGCTGACCGCATGCTGTTTTTGCACGTGCACAAAAAGTCTTGATGTTGAGTCTTGATTTTTCTGTTTGACTATTTATAAATCGGAGAGGAATTATGAGCTTCATAAAGAGCATGTTATCGCTTTTCGCAGGCTGGAAGCCACCGTGTTCCCGCCATGAGAGGAAATACCAGTCATGCAAAAATCTGCAATGCAAAGCAACCTGTGCTTAGCTTGTGCTTGAGTCTACGCTGCATGGTGGAATAAAAGGAGTTCTTGGTTGGAATGATGTATGCTCTATAGCAGAATTATTATAATTAACTGAAACTAAAACTAAAACCATAAGAAAATGTTGTTGCCTGAAATGAAATAAACATTAACTTAAACAATATAAAGAAGCATTTAATAAATAAACTTATTTGATTTCAATTAGTTGCTGAGGCAACTTTCTCATTTGATTAATTTATATATGTAATTCTCATTTATATAGTGTCGGAAGATGTATAAATATCTAATCGCACAATCAATTTGACAAATTAACCATGGCAATGCCATGTTTTTTTGTGTTGAACATGTATATCATGGTATTCTTTGAACTACCTTGGTGTGTGATGGTGTATGAAACACATTTTGTGAGGATTTTTTGATGAATAGAAAGTTTAAAAGAACTCAATTTATTTGAAATGTCAACAATGTAAACATTTTTACTGTCACTTTTGATTAATTTAATGCAACCTTGCTGAAAAAATTGTGATTTTAACGTTTATAATTAGCATCAATTTTCTGCCAATGTTGGAGATTTATTTTTTATTATTGCTTGATATTGAATATTTAATTGTTATTTTTTTCATTTACGTTGCCTTTGCTGTCATTGAACATTCAAGTTAATCTCTAAAAACTATAGTTACATAACACTGTAATAGTGTGTTCAATGTAATATTTATCAAATCTATTTTTCATGCTGTAGCATTTATAACAATTGATTTATGTTTGTATTGTTTCTAATTAATTTAGCAGAAATAATGTAGAATTTGTACTTTTATTAATCCAGATATTACTATCATCAGCATTTATTATAAAGCTTGGCATACATATTTATTTACAGATGAGCATGTGCTTATGGGTCCATTAAAAATGTCTTTCCCATGACTCTCCCAGCATGCTTCTATGCTTGCTTTAGCTTGAATTGAGACTAGTTTGCTGGCTTACACGGCTCACCTGCCATAAATGCTTTTATTTCTGTTGAGACGAATGGCTTTTAAAGGTCCCATTCCGCATGATCCCATTGTTCAAACTTTAGTTAGTGTGTAATGTTGCTGTTAGAGCATAAATAATACCTGTAAAATTATAAAGCTCAAAGTTCAATGCCAAGCGAGATATTTTATTTAACAGAAGTTCCCTTTCAAAGCCTACAGCGAACGGCTGGCTTGGACTACATCCTGGTACTTCCTTCTTTAATTACGTCAGTAGAGCAGTAGAACAGACTAACCTCCGCCCACAAAGAAACGCGAAAAAGGGGGCGCGGTCTTGTTGCTGTCCCACGTGGAGAAGCGGACGTGTCGCGTGGAGAAAAGGAACTGTTGCGTTGAGTGTGTTTATCGCCATGTCGTCGAGACGCTGTTATTTTCATCCAGGAGTCAAATCACCTTTGTTTGGCTTTCCCAGGGACGCTGTAGAGATTATTGAACGCATACATCTCTCCGTTAAGAGGCGTGACCTTTCCAACGTGCGCTAAGCTGCTGTCGAATCATAACACAGGAACTGCTGGCACGTGCGCTAAGCTGCGGTCGAATTACAACACGGTAAGCGCTTGCACAATCAGAACTCGTTACGTATTTCTGAAGGAGGGACTTCATAGAAAGAGGAAATCACCAGCCGTTTTTAGGACAGTGGAAACAGCGGTACACAGATAAGTACATTGTGTGAAAAATACTGTGTTTTTTTACACGCGAAACATGAACACATGTTATATTGCACACTGTAAACACAATCAAAGCTTCAAAAAAACACGAAGAACGGGACCTTTAACATGATGTTGTTAACTTGTTAAAAAACTAATTTGAAATATTAATAAAAATAATAAAAAATATTGAATACAAACTATAATAGTATTTTGACAACACTAAAATGACACAAAATAATGATATTAATGTTGATAGACAAAATTGTTTAGCAACATGCTGGGAAAAAATTTGCCAAATCTAGCTGTGTGAACGTGCAACCAATGTGATGTTTGGATAGCACAGCTTTTCTAGACATAACATGAGTCTCCACGCAAGGTTTTGATTTGTTATTTACATAAACGGTTGAGGAAACAGATTGAAACTCTCCATAATAGTTTGGACTAGTCTTACATCAGAAAATTATTTTAACAACTAAACTTTTTACACTGCACATTAGTTTACTCATTGATTTCATAGCATCTTTGAAAAAAGGAAAGTGTTCTGTTCTTTTGACAGAATGGCTATGTTCACACAGTCTGTGTGGGATTGACAAGCTTATTTACTAACAAGTGAGACTCTCTCAACTCTCTTTAAGATTTAATTTTTGTTCTTTTTGTTCAGTTTTGTAACTATGCATAAAAACTCCCACTTAAGGCGTGTTCACACAAAGGACAATAACTATAACAATAATGATAAAGATATAGTTCTAAAATCGTTCTAATATATAAGAATAGTAGAGTCCACAGCACAACTATAATGATATAGTTCTAAATAAATAGAATCCACAGCAGAGCACAACAATAACGTCACAGAGAAACGATCAGATTTCAGATTTTTTTTTCCAGCTGATGAACGATTAAAAACATTGAGCCAATCGGAATCCATCCTACTTTGAAGAGCACAAGCATTTAAAGCGGCTGACGACAAACCTGCAGCGTGCTTAGAATAAAAAGAACAATATCATCCGCTGGTGTGGATGCAAATTTTGTTATCCTTCTTGGTGTGAGTAGGCCTTTATAGCACACTTTCCTACATTTGGATCTGTATATATTAACCTTTGGCCTCTTATGTTTGTTCATTACGGCAAAGAGCTTTATTAACATTGGTGGATGGGATATCAGAACTTGACAGTGTGTCTCTGCACCTCCTTGTTTTGAGGATTAAAACTGAGAGAATGCCGCCGCTGTATTCTCGGGCCACGAGCCAAAAGAGCCTAACAATGTGTCCCCGCTTGTCTCCCAACAAAGTACCCAGTGTCCCCTGCCGCAGCACAAGCACTGTGCCAATAATTGAAATAAATGGCTCAGTTATTCTTTAAAATCTGTGGCTAATGGTTGGAGCTTGACTGCGTTACCCAGGGAACAGCAGAGAGCTGACAACCAGCCAACCTTTCACCCAAAGGATGTGCTTTTCTCTCTGAAACCACCAAAGGGAAACCTGGTCCAGATAAATACGCTGTTAGATACAAACATCATCGGGAAGGGTTAAGAAATATAGTTTCTGTCATTGTGTCTCATGTCATAGTTTCTCATTGTGTCATTCGATATGTTTGTTATTCAACCATAAAACCTACTTCATGCAAAATAGTTTCTGTGCTCACATCAGTGTTAAAACTATTGCAAATCATAAATATAAATAAAGTTGAAATAAAATAGTATATAAATTATTATATGAAAAACTAGAAATGTTGCTTTGCAACTATCTGAAGTAAAAATGACAAAAGCAAATAGCAAAAGAACAAGCACTTATGTATCAAACAAGCACCACATCACTTTCTGTCTTACTCCGTGCTTAAGCCGTCAGAAGGTTTCTATTAATGCATTAGAGAGTGTCGACTGTAATATTTGGTTTGCTATTTTCCCTTTATGCAGGATTAACAGTGTTGAACAAGATGATGTCTGATGCCAGTGACATGTTGGCAGCCGCCTTGGAACAAATGGATGGTATCATAGCAGGTAAAGCTTTTTAATATTTGTAATAACCATACAAAATTTGAAATGAAACATCTTTTCCAAATGCCTCCACATTTAAATCTGACAAAATAATTCACTTCACATTGGTAAATGTATTCATCCTTTCCAGATAGGAAATATTCTGCAATGGTACAAAAAAAATGTCAGACTTATTTCAAGAAACCTTTACAGAGTAAGATTAGACGGATATTAGTAGGCTGACCAAATAATTTGGCATATGAAGTAATTCATCACTGGTTTATTATAGGCTGACATTTCAAGTTGGAGTCGCCCGTCTAATCACATGATTTCCTGAGGTTTCAGCAATTAAAACATTTACTCTGACCTGGTTCTGATTTCAAGACTTGAGTGGTTATTCACCCACAGCATGCTTTATTATAAGGTCATGCTATCTTTTACCCCACAGTACATGATAATTGTGTCTTTTTATATTGATTTTCATTTTAGAAACGCTATACAAGGGTAGGCAGTTTTTGGAGAGGCCAGCAATAGCTACATTTGAAAGCATAAAATCCCATCCTCGCTTCAGAGCGTCTCCAAAGCCACGCCTCCAAAACACATGCAGGGAGCAAACAAAAGCATCATGAGAGACGGTGTTAAATTACCTCATGTCTCAAAGCACATAACCTTTCAATAATAATAAACATAAACAACTTAAAGGGGGGGGTCTAATGCAATTTTATGCATTCTGACTTATTTACACTGTTTAAAGAGTTGATTCTCATGTTAAACATGGCCAAAAAAAAAGAGTTGGATGTATGACAGAGTATTTCTGTGCCAAATACACTCCTTCAGGATTGGTGAAGTTTCAGATTTTTTTTTTAATTCCGAGTATGGCCCTGTATGATGTCATAAAGGGCAGAATTCCTTGTATGGGCACTTCTCCTGGATGAGCGCTTGCACACACAATAACCATAGCAAGAGCAAGAGCCCGCCCATCAACAAGCTTTGTTCTGGTTACAGAAGCCGTCTGCAGCGCTGTCACAGTGTGTGTGTGTGTGTGTGTGTGTGTGTGTGTGTGTGTGTGTGTGTGTGTGTGTGTGTGTGTGTGTGTTCGTGATTCTTTAGCCCCACCCACTGCCCGCCTTCACAAGTTCAGCTGTTTTCAGAAAGAATCGGTACAGCGTTATCTGCCTTTTATAAATATGATAAAACTAAAGACTCCAAGTGAGATATGAAGGATGCAATACTACTCTATAGGCACTCGAGATTAACATGAGATTGGCAGAAACTGTGTTATGTACCCTTTAAAAAGCTCTAACCTGCATCACCTGACTGCTGCAGTTTCATTTGGGCGTTGATAGTGTTGCCAGAGAAATGCATAAATCCAAGTCTGAGGACGGCTCAGAGTAGAGCGTCACAGGTTGCCATTTTGTAATTACGGTTACGATATGGTGTGAACGCAGAATAAACTTGTTTGGGTTCAGGAGGAACTGTAAAAGGTGGATGATGCTTTGGTTGCGGTGCTCGGTGACTTGACATCTGCATTGCATGAAATGCACTGATGTGTGATCATGTCTGCGCAAGCAGGGTACACAGAGGTATTGAAATCAATATGCTGACAGTCGGGTAGGACATCAAATCAAATGCAATTATTGGACAAACATTTTATTGTCCTACACCTTCCTGTACGAGATATATATACATACATTTAGACCACTTAACTTAGCGATTGCTATCAGCATGTGAGGAGACTTTCAACCAGTATAACACAAATGTTTCTGGAACGAATCGCCTACCCTGCCTTTAACTATTGTAAAAGATTCTGTTATTCTTGTATTGCCTTATTCTCACTCGTCTTATTCTCATTTAATGTATATTGTGTAGCTCCACCAATTTGCTTGCACATAATATAGTCTGAATTAAATGTGATCTCTATGGTATCAATAGCCGCGTTTCCATTACAGATTTGCGCAAAACTTTTGCGATATTTTCTAAAAGTCGATAAAAAAATATTGCGAAATGACAGCGTTTCCATTAACTGATGTTATGCGACACAAACAATTTTTTTCCTCTTGTGATAAATCAGTCATTCCAAAATGTATGCTACGTATGTTGTTAGGTTTATGTATATCCCAGCAAGCATTGATGGCAAGAAAGCACCTTCTATTTGAGCGGCACATATGAGTTGGTATGATAAATTGTGGCATTTTATATTCTATTGTTTTTTTATGAGTTTAATAAAGAACTCGTCTTCTGTCCAAACATCATCTGTAAAGAATGATCGACTTTTACATACGCAGGTTATTGAGACGCATTGCTGCCAGCCCTGCCACATGCAGAGACGAGCAAAATGTTTGAATTTGCAGGGTGGTACCTTAAAGTTTTTTTTTTACCACTTCGTTATTATGAAAAGTGAGCAGCATGAGTAAGCCACATAATCAGATGCGCATATGTCTGGAGACATGGATTTTGTGAATTGTGTTTTCTAGAAAGTTCTTTCTTTAAAATTAATTTTGTTTTGTATAAATTGTATTTTAATTTTGATCAATGTTTAATCAACTATTTGGCTGTATATTTAATAAATAAGAAGCAAACCAAGATCGTCTGGAATGGATTGACGTGCATAACTGGCCTGTTTTCGCGGCCTTTGAGTAAGACTGAAACTACAGCGTCTTTCTTTTTTAATAAATTTCTTGAATATATGTCTTAATTACAGTAGGCCTATAGATAGTTATGATATTTGTGGTTGCACAGGGGTCCGTCATTTTAAAGTTACGCCACTTTCCTTATTAGGAGAACATATAGGCCTATGCCGTTTTAACGACATAAGATCTTGTTATTACGACATACTTGAGTGGAAAAAATATATATGTAGGCCCTATGTGAGAGCAATGCGTGACCGTACCAGGTGACCTGTAAATGCGAAAAAACTGTTTCCATTGCAGTGTTGCGAAAATTTCCTTTTTCGAAATGCCTGAAAAACCACCTCAAGCGAGCGTAAAAACTTTTTTGCGATATATGGGAGTTTTTGCGCAATCAACGCGTTTCCATTGGGCGTTTTTACAATTCGCAATTTCAATTTGCGCAATTTGAAGGGTAATGGAAACGCGGCTAATGTTTGTAATATGGCTATGTTGGTGTTTAAGTAGAAACCCTCTAACAGTTCACTCTGTCATACATTAAAATCAAAATCCCTATTCACCACTTTTTTTTTTCCTTTTTTTTTTGTCGTTGACATTCAGGCTCCAAGGCTCTGGACTACTCCAACGGCATCTTTGATTGTCAGTCCCCAACATCGCCCTTCATGGGCAGCTTGCGAGCCCTGAACTTACTGGAGGACCTGAGGGGTGTTCTGGAGCTCATGGACACTGAGGAGAGAGAGAGCTTGCGTTGTCAGATCCCAGATTCTACCGCAGACAGTCTGGTGGAGTGGCTGCATGGTCACCTGGTGCGTACGACACATTCCAGAACTCTGGAATTCACTGTGACTACTCTAGATATGAACATGAGCTAGCATACTATGTGTTGCCATGTTGTAGGGAAGCACATGGTTATTTATACGTCCTTTATTTATAGTAGTCAAAAAGTCTGTAGTCTATTTTCAATGATAGTCAAATATGCTGTGTGTTGGTTTGTGCCTATTGGAAGTATTTTCTGTTTCATGCTGGTATTGCTAGGCCTAGGCTGACCATTTTCATTCTGACATAATTTATTAATTGAGCTATTATAGTATTGTGTATTAGTTCTATTCAGAATTAGGACTCTGAAGTTGAGTTTTATCATCGTCTTAAGAGATTAGTTACGGCAAATCCAAGAAACATTATTCTTGTGTGTCTTGAGACAGATTGAACAACTGCCAAGTGAAAGTCAACACAATACCATATTTAGTCAGTTTACGAGGAGTATTCTGTTTGTACACCCAATGTTAACATTTTGTTGGCACAATAAATGGTGCATAAAAACCTTGAATATCAAGTGACCCTGTTTTACTCAGTATCACTTTGAAAAGCACCTTAAAGTTAACTCCAATTGTTTCAAGACATCTCATGTTGGATTCCAGAAGTCTTTTTTTTTATTTTTCTATATATTTTTTTCGACAGTCAAATGGTCACATTTCAATCACCGGTGATGTTTACCAGGACAGACTTAATCGTCTTGAAAGTGATAAAGAATCCCTTGTGCTACAGGTAACTTTATATTCATACACATTCAAAAGATTGGGGTTGATTGATGTTTTTTTAGTTTTTGAAAGGTTCACTTAGACTGCATTTATTTGATTAAAAATTAGGGCTGTCAAACGATTAATCGTGATACTTCTGCATATTGTGTATAATTATTATGTATCTATAAATACACACACATGCATGTATGTATTTAAGAATGTTTTTTATATTTATATATATATAATATATATAAATTATGTAAATATATACAGTTTATACATGCAAATATTTGTATGTGTGTGTATTCAAATATACATAATAATTATACACAGTACACACACATATTTGTAAACACAAACTTTTATTTTGGATGCGATTTAATCGATTTGACAGCACTATTAAATATACAATAATATTGTAAAATATTATTACAATTTTAATTACCTGTTTCAAATTTGAATATGTTTTTAACATTTAATTGATTCCTATGATAGCAAAGCTCCATTTTCAGCAGTCAGTACTCCAGTCTTCTAATTCTAATATTCTAATATAATTGATCAATTTGATGCATCCTTGTTGACTAAAAGTATGAATTTCTTAATAAAATGTACTCTTATTGATCTCAAATTTTGAATGATTGTGGAGATAAGCAGACAGATAAGGCCTAAGTTAACTGCTCATCATTCTGTGAAGGTGAGTGTTTTGACAGATCAAGTGGAGGCGCAGGGAGAAAAGATAAGGGATCTAGACCTGTGCCTTGATGAACACCGTGAGAAACTAAATGCCACTGAAGAAATGTTACAACAGGTGGGTTTAAAGATATTCCTTGTTTATTGGAGACAGGTTCTAGCTGTATGAATTTTGCATGGTGAAGTAGGCCTAGACAATAAAACGATAACGATTAATTATTGCGATTTTTATAATTTTTTCTTGATAAAATGATACATGGACCATTTATTTGCCTGGCTCAAAATTCAAAGAGCAATGCAGCGTGAGCTTAATATTGCAGATGTCTTTACTCGCTGATTGATCTCGCTCACGAGACCACTGAGCAGTGCTGTGAGATCCAGTGAGAAGCAGTTGAATTCAGTGAAGAATACAAATGTGATTTTAAACTAGTTTAAAGCCAGATGAAACTGTGCTAACAAACAGGAAAAACACTGTGCACAACGATACAATCTACAATCTATAATCTGGCTTTACACTCTACAAATTGCCATCATTTACCATGGATTTACTGCAATAACACTAACTGCACCATGGTATTGTGGCAGAAATGTGGGATATTCATATTGAATTTTATTATATTATTAATGTAGACATGCAATAAATGTATTAAATGAGTAATGGAATATAATTACAGTATTTTTTTGTGATTTAAGCTATAGCGTTTGTGCATTTTTACTAAATGTATTTAGGCTACTGTTTTTCATACAAATACCAGATACATTTTTAATACAAATACATTTTACCATGGTAGTTAGGTGCAATATGTGTGGTTTTTAACTGTGGTTGATGATCTAAATTTATGCAACTATGGAAGACCTATGGTTAATTTTAATAAAACTCAAACGGTCATAAAAATGAGGTCGTTACAATTTTTACAGATATTAATGTTTTTGTTAATGAACATCCTAACTCAAGCTACTACTGCTATCAACTCAAGCTACTGTCAAATGTACATTTCTAAGAGACAAAACATTTAATATTATTAATACTAAACAGTGCCAAAGATATGTGCATCAAAGTCAGGCAACACAAACCTGAAAAACACCTCAAATGACTGAATTTTTTTTTAAGAAATTCAAAAATATGAAGTGTTTGTCATGTTCTGACAATAAAGTTTAAAACCCCCATTAACAGTCTGGTTTCTACAACTTTCATTTAGGAGCAAAAATCTGCCTTTAAACTTGAAAGAAATAAGGATTTGACATTTATTGTGATAGTTCGATATCGACTGATTTGAAAATTTTTATTGTGATAATTTTTTGGGCCATATCACAGAGCCCTATGGGGAAACTTATTTTCAGCCTATAGTTTATTTACTACTTTACTATACTGTCCAGTTACAGGCAAAAAGCCCATAAAATAAATGTTCTAAGCTCATGCTCCAGTATGTTCATTTTTGAACTCTTGGTCATAGGAACTCTTGTGCCGATCAGCCCTTGAGACTCAGAAGCTGGAGCTAATGGCAGAGGTTTCCAACTTAAAACTGAAGTTAACAGCCATGGAGAAACAGAGACATGATTTTGATGACAGATTTGGAGATAGTGAGGTAAGAAACATGCATACATGGATGAGAGAAATAAGTGTGTAATGATGTCTTTGTTTGAAAATGTCAATGGCTGTGCTTTAATTGTAATGCTAATCATTGGTTAATTTGTCATTCTGTCGTTGGTGCACAGTGCCCTTTTGTTTTGATCGATTTAACATATTGCAGTTTGCTGGAAAGATGACATGAATGTTTGTTTAGAATCGTGATTTTGCAGTATAGCCAACCTTTTGTTTCAGTACAAGCCTGAAGCAGAAAGACTTTCATTCAACAATGTACTCTGTTAGTGCTCGGACATCTACCAATCACGTCATGTTCCGGAGTACAGAGGTCTGTTCCAGTGGACTGGAATGTTGGGCTTTTAACTGTTCTCTGCTTTGTTTGCTGTCTGGGCAAAATGGCAACTGCAAAAACACCCTTTACCAGATATCATTTCCTCTCCAAAATTGTTTTGGGTGGCCACTTTTCTCTCTAGAAAGTAGTCATTACCACTATGGACTAGGTCTCTGTGGATGTACAGGAGTAGGAATGGTCCTCAGCAAGAGGGTGTTGGGATCCATCCTTTGGAATGGTTTTTCAACTATTTCAGATAAACCTGCCCCTAAACTGCTAAAACAAAACAACAGACTATAGTTGGCTGCTTTATATGTCGGTCACAAATACACTTCATGTCAAAGTGGGCGTTTCTTGGCCCGACTAAGCTGCAAACTCAACTAAACTTTTTGTTTTTTAAAAGTCTAGGTGCTTGAGACTAGGGTTGCAAAGGGACTAAAACATTTCCTGTACTTTTCCAGAAAGTTTCAGAAAAGGTCCAAAAAAAACTTTCCAAAAATTCTGGAACTTTGCAACACTACTTGACTAGGTGTAAAGGGGACTTTAAGAAGGGCTGTTATCAAAATTCACAATAATTTTTGAGTCGGACGACATGCAACAACGAAGAAAAACAAAAGGTTTTTGAAAGTTTACCATCAACCAGTCTCTGCACCTCTGTGTGTATAAGTCCTCATACACAAAGTCAGTTTTCTCTCCTTGTTGACATACTTTCCCCTTCAGTCCAGTTTTTTTTGTGATTGTGTTATCCATTATTCCTTGAATATTCTAGAACAGAGGTACAAATTATTTATTATTCAAACTGTGCAATCAGCAAGTGTGTTTGGTCTAGGACGATAAACACATTTTTCAAAGATATAAATTATTTCTGCTGTTTCCTGTGTCATTTCGCTGCCACATAATTTACTGTCTCAGCAAGACTCCAGTTTGTTTGCCAAAATATCCTATTTTTGTCCTGTTAAGACTGAGACTAATATGACATTTTAGATTTTTGAAGAATTACCAGAACTGCTGTTGTCTGAATTATTTAATGTATACTATTGTTAAATGTTTTTGAAAGTGTCCTATGCTCAAGAAGACTGCATTAATTTGATGAAAAATATTAATATTGTTAAATGTTATTACAATTGAAAATAACTGTCTTCCTTTTGAAATGTAATTTTATTTCTATGATGGCAAAGCTGAATTTTCACATTATCCTTCAGAATTAATTCTAATATGCTGATTTGATGCTCAGGGAACATTTATTCTATTTTCATTCAATTTAATGCATACTTGCTGAGTAAAAGCATTAATTTCTTCAAAAATATCTGACTGATCCCTAAATTTATACCTGTACTTTTAAGTATTCAGATTTTTTTTTTATTAATTCTGAGGCTTCCGGGTCACTGCTCAAGGTGAATGTATCTTTTTTTTTTTTTTTTTTGGAACATTCACTGAGTGTTTACAACTGGAGGCTGTTCTGTTGTTTATTGAATCATAAATCCACGGCTGAATGCTAGACATCCTGACAAAGAGCTTGGCCCTGAAAGGCCTGAGTGCTGAATGGAAGCTTGTCACTAGATTCTTGTTTTTTGCTCGTAAAGCATTTCTAAAGATTGAATACTTAGTCTGTTTGCTAAACAAACCATTTCAAACATGAGAAAAGGCTTATCTTTGAAGCTTCACGAATAGGAATATGGCTTTGATAATCTGTATGCATTTAGAAGAGAGCTATTAATATTATTAGGTTCTGAGCATTAACGTCCCTCCGTTTGTGAAACTGTGTGAAAGTGTGTAAATAGTTATTTTATTTTGGTGGTAGTCAACAGCATACATATATGCAGTCAATATAGTTTAACTTAAACCTATTATTCATTCATTTAACAGTAAATTTCACATTATTAAATTCATATGAATAGTTTAATAATTAATAATGGAGATTGTTTGCATTTTAAAGACTTTTTTCTTTCTTTTTAGGGTTTGATTTTGGAGATTAATGAACTGAGATATCGCATTTCTGAGATGGAGAGTGAACGGTTACAGTATGAAAAGAAATTGAAATCCACCAAGGTGAGTGTCAACACTAGTTTCTTACTAGTTAAAACAATACTTGTTTACGTCTTTAGGCTTGTATAGGGTTTTCTTTTCTGCTCTTGTCTCTCTTGCATAACCTGTCACTATTCTTGTTATCTTTTAAGTGTTTATTTTCCTTTTCCTCCTTGGCTAACCTCTCTGCCGCTAGTCGCTAATGGCCAAACTCTCTAGCCTGAAACTCAAAATGGGCCAGATGCAGTATGAGAAACAGAGGAAGGAACAAAAAATCCAGGAACTTAAGGTCGGCATACCTCAGGGTGGTTACTGCTTGTGGTTGTGATCCAAAGACCTTTTATTTAGTTATTTTTGCACTGTAACTTTGCTTTTAGGCACTTTTATTGAAGCCGTTTTAAGTTTAAGCATTTACTCATACAGTGGCCACACTTGATATTTTATTAACTATACAATGACATTCAGTGTTGCTTTAGAGTCCAAATACATTCTAGAGCCACTGTTGAGTGTATTCTCTCAAATCATTACAGAATTACACTTTTAATCATCTCCGCTTGACTGAGAGCTCTATAGTAGCTCCATAGCCCTCCATTTTACACCATTTAAAGGGTACAGACAAAGTTGTCATCATCATTTGAAAGCTGCTCATTAAATCTGCCCTCGTCTCTAAGCAGTGGCTCCAGTATAAGATCTCAGCATGTTTAATTAACCACAAGTATGCTTTAGTGTGAGGCTCTACGTGATGTTTAAGCTGAGAGGGCTACATTTCAGATTGCTTTATAATGCAGGAGAAGCTATTTATGTCGCTACTTCCTACTGTAGCATACTGTTAAGCCACACGCTTCAAAAAGCTCTGTGAGGTTTGTGTAAATGTGCTACTCTAGTTTTTTTGTGTGTGTGTCTGTGTGTGTTCTTCTCTCCCACCTTGCACTGCTTTGAACCCTTGAATGAAGTTCTTGAATGTGAACTGGATTAGTAGTAGACTGATATATATAATTAAGTTAACACTGCTATTTTGTGATACAAGATAATCCAATAACCCTGCATGCTTGGCCAATTAACAAAAGTTTTAGTGTCAGAGCAATGGATGAATCTTGTGTTTTCAAATTTTTATATTTTGTCTGGTTTTATCAGTAACTTTGTCAGTAATATGTCTCAATTATAAAAAATATTATTATTAATGCTGTCAATCGATTAAAAAAATTAACTAATTAATTGCACATTTTTAATACTTTTATATTGTAATAATTTCAGTTACTCTCCAACTTAAAAACAGTATTTTTTATTTTATATTTATTGTAATGGCATATTTTTTATTAATGAAGGCCAGTATCATTGGCTACGTTTACTTGCAACCAAATAATCCATTTGTAATCAGATTGACAGCTCAATCGGACTGTAAAGCCCTCCTGTAAACACCTTAATCAATCCGATTGAACTTGATCCGAATTAAATTTCGATTGGATTGAAAGGGTTGGTTTATTCCTTTTCTAATCCGATCGAGAGGGCATGTAAACACTTGATCGGATTTGAAAACTAAAACTGAAAGGACTGTGCATGTGCAATGACAGAAATAGACTAATAAATAAAAATAATGACGTACGACATGCGGAACGAGCTGTTCTTCTTGTTGAATAAATTGTCCTGTCATTCTAAAATTCTCCTTTCACTCTCAGTGTCTGTGAAGTGGAGCAGGACCATATCCCATCAGCCCTTGTTTCAGATTCTCATCCACAGACAACTGATTTTGGGTGGATAATAATGGATAGAAATTGATAAATATTAAGTCTGCTGTTTAAAATAAATAAAGAACCAATGTAGGAGAATAGTTATTATGCGCAAACGGCAGAAAACTTTGCATATTTGTGCAGTGCGCATGTCA
Source organism: Gobio gobio (assembly GCF_949357685.1). Classification (NCBI taxonomy): domain Eukaryota; kingdom Metazoa; phylum Chordata; class Actinopteri; order Cypriniformes; family Gobionidae; genus Gobio; species Gobio gobio. Next base: position 40,483,698 of record NC_137115.1, on the reverse strand, counting down.
AATAATCAATTCCGATTTAAAGCTTGTGACATATAAACGCACACATCAACCCCATCACTTTGTATGTAAACACTAGATTCAGATTCATCAATCAGAATGAATTCAGGCCGATTGAAACAAAAGTTGTGCATGTAAACATAGCCACTGGTACAAAAACGTCTCAGGTTACTTGCGTAAATTATGTTCTCTGCCGGAAAGGAAGGCCTGTCAGCAGCACGAGGAGCTTGGCAGCGGACGCAGCGTCTCGTTCCCTACTCAGAGAACATAGGTTACGCAAGTAACCTGAGACGTTCTCTTTCATAGGTTCACTCGACGCTGCATCACTTTATGACGTAATGGGAACGATATACCACACACGCCAAGCTAAAGCGCTGCCATATCTGGCTCAAAGAATACCAGATAACCTGCATGGCCAGGTTAAGCAGATAGAACATGCAAACCCGAAGCCATGTCGAGATCCAAGCTATAGAACCTCACAAAAGTGTGCGGGGAGAAACAACCTGCCGCTACACAAATATCCTCCAGAAGAGCCCCTCTAAAAAGCGCTTGAGAGGAAGCGTCTCTTTCCTTCAGCGCCGGAAAAGGCGTGGGTCGGGCCAGTTCTGTATTTCGAAGCGCGCTGGGCGGCGAAAGTAACAGAGCTGGATAAGGAGAGCTGGTGAGAGGCGGGCTTGCGCTTGCGCGGTCTGACCCAGCCTCGGACGTGAGCTGAAGCTCTCCTTTTTCTGAGCGGAGGGTCAGGAGCGACTCGAAGTGGCCGGAGCAGAAGGTTTGCTGGGCCGCTTTGGGTCAATGCGCCTGTGAGGACGTTGGCTGGGAAACGGGCGACCACGAGCCCCCCAGATCTTGGTGGGTGGGGGATGACCCTGGTCTCTCCTCCTATTGGTAAACTCCCTTCTGTGAGAAGGGCGTTCTCTGGACTGAGAGGGGGAGGGGTTAGGAGAGTCCCTCGCTCTCCTAGGCATGAACTGCTTAAAAGCGGCAGACTGAGATTTAGCGGCTCTAAACTTCTCAACCACCGTGTTGACCGCCTCCCCAAACAAACCAGACTGTGAAACCGGAGCATCCAGTAGGTAAACCTTTTCCTTATCACAGATTTCCGTGAGGTTGAGCCACAGGTGGCGCTCTGCCGCCACCGTGCCAGCCATTGAACGTCCTATGGCGCGAGCTGTGTGCTTCGTGGCTCGTAAAGCCAAATCCGTGGCTTTGCGCAGTTTCTTGACTGCTTCTGTAAAACCAAATCCGTGGCTTTGCGCAGTTCCTTGACTGCTTCCGGTGTCAAACCGGCGCCCTCGACCATCTCCTAAAGCACGTCCGCCTGATAGGCCTGAAGGATGGCCATGGTATGAAGGGCCATGCCAGCCTGACCAGCCGCAGTTTTTTGGATTTAGGATTTTCCGATAAGGGCGGAAGTGGTCCTACACGGTTTAGTGGGAAGAAGGGGGCGGGACTTCCACGAGGGAACTGAAGATGGAGCGAGATGAGTGGCCAGTGTATCCTCAACCGCAGGAATGGCGGAATAGCCCTGCTCCACAGAACCAACGAGGTTGGTGAAGTCAGCGGCTGCCGCGTTAGTCAGGCGGGCTGAGAACGGCTGCTTCCAGGATCTGGATATCTCGCTGTGCAGATCGCTGAAGAAAGGCAGCTTCCTCCGCGTTGGCCTGGAATTAGGGCCACTCAGAAATCTCTCGTCAAGCCGAGAGGATTGAGCTTCACGGGGTTCGTCCGGCCACTCGATAGCGAGCTTCTCCGTAGCACGTGACAGCACGTCGACGAGCTCCGCATATGCCGCTGAACGCCGCGCTTCCTGGCCGCTAGGCGGGAGAGCGTCGTCATTAAAGGCAGGCCCGAAATCCTCAGAGTCGGACGCTGCAGTGAACACGACATCATCCAGTCCGAAGGAAACCGCGTCGCGTGCCTCCGGGCTGGGACACAAGTAGTCGTGCGAAAAATAGACGGGCGGAGTCGCGCGCACTCCACATCCTCGAGCTCTACATCCGAACCCCAGGTCGCGGATCCAAGAGAGGCCTGCACGGCCTCGGGAGCGCGACGGGGAAAAACGGATGACTCCCTCTCAAAAACCGCGAGCCTCGAGCGGAGGGTTTTGAGAAGGAGGTTATCACAAAATTTAAATTTTTAAAACCCCTGAACCGCCTCGCGCGTGTGAAAACCCCAAACATTTGACGCACTTACTGTGGGGGTCGTCATTCGCGATGAAGCGAGTGCATGGGGGCGGGCAACGACGAAAATCCATGGCACTTCACCGCAAGGAGAACAATGTTCCACTTTCCGCAGTTGCTGAAGTGCTGGGGATAAAAGTCGAATGAAATCCAAGATATTTGGGCCAGAAAAACCGAAACCGAAGGGCATGAAATGGCCGCTTCGTAAAGGCAGAGAAATCTGAGGAGCAGATGGTGCGTGCGCCAGTATAATGTGGCGGTGTCGGGGCGCCGCCCGCGCCATCAGCCAATGAATTGGTGTGATTCTATAAGGGCTTCAGACAATTGGCACACCCAGAGGGCGTTCCCATTACATCATAAAGTGACGCAGCGTCGAGTGAACCTATGAAAGAGAACAGCTACTGATGAAATGCATTCTTTTTAAACATTAATTATGGACATTCAACATTACAGTATAACTGAAATCTATATCAATTTCAACATTTATTAGGCTTTAAAAAATAACCACTTTTAATTTAAGTGAACTTAAAACAATCTTCAGATAAACCCATTATAATAAATGTCATATTTATCTTTGGCCTTCCTAACAGGTAGGAAATATACAGAAATTGAAAAGTTATCATACAGTCTGCTCTGTATAAATAATACATTGAATATTGATTAACTCCTCTGTTACCTTTGTTTTTTGATTTACATTAATGACAGCCATCAGAGCAACTGGTTTATTAGGCGGCTGTGACCTATTTAAGATCTCATGCGTTAACGCGCTAGTCTTGACAGCACTAATTATTATTATTATTTATAATAAATATTATTATGTAAATATAATTATTAATATTAATAATGATGATAATATTTGTTTATATTATAATTATTATTATATCGGTTTACCATCTTTATAACAGTTTATTTATACATCAAACAGCACTCTCATTTTGCATGTGTACTGTGTACTGAACTCTCTTATAGTAATTAGTAACTGCATGGTTTGGTATTGCTGGGCTTTTAACCTGTTAACTTTGTTGGTGGTCCAGGCTTTGGATTCAGCGTTGTGAGATCTGTGTGTTTTAATGTGCAGGAGGAGCTGGTTACATTGAGAAGGCAGGTTGATGGCAGAGATGGTGATCTGAGGAGGCTGCAGGATGAGACGGGGTCCAGATCCCCAACGCCTGCAGGCCTAGACGGCACAGAGAGAGGTGGGTCATGTAAAGTAATCACAGTGTTGCCTGTCCCAGCATGCCCTTCAGGGGCCTAGTTTTGTCTTGTCATTATGCTATATCTGTGATGCTGTACTGACTAATTTAAAATAAAAATAGAGTTGATCAACTTAATCAGTTGTTATTGTATTTATTAATTGTCCCTTTTTTTACTTTCTTAAATTGTACTTTTTTATTTTCTTTTAATTGTTTTATTATTATTATTATTATTTTTTTTTAGTTTTTGTCCCTTGGATTTTAGCTTTTGATATTGCTTGACATTTTCTTTTATTTGTCTATTTATTTATTTATTGTTTAGATTTGTCTTTCTTTTTTTTATTCAACATTTTATGTATAGCACTTTATTGGTCCAATACCTTCAATAACAGAATACATTTAATACCATTACTCTGTCTTAAACAGTTTTCCATACTGAGGAAACATTAAAAAAGAGGCTCAAAGAGAAACGTAAGGGGGCTCCATGTCTACCTTCTACACATACATCCTTTTTCATTTTTAATCTTTGTACTATTTTTGTCCCCTTAGTCCTCTACTTCCTGTGCCTGCATGTTTGGGCATGGTACTCATGAAGCTTGCTTTTCCATGACATTGCAGTGCAAATTATAGTCTTACAAGAAGTTAATGGATTTAAAAATACCAGTTATTAGGTATAGGGAAGGGTCCTAAATTAAACCTCGTCAAGCACCAAATGTGAATAAAAATGTTGATGAGTATATAAAATGGTGTCAATCGCCAGTTGGCCGGTAACATTTTTATGAAGTCTAACAATGCAGTGTTGTGAGAACATGAACGAAGCTCGGAACAGTTGACGCATCGGCAAAAAAAAGTTTAATCCGTGTCAATTTAAATATTTAATTGCAAGAAGACGCGAAAGGGAACTCAATTCACTACTCGCGCACTGTGGTAAATATTCTGCGCCTCAACATCCGAAGCTGTCTGTCTCAGACAGTGCACACATACTGAATTGAGCTCTCTTTCACGTCTTGAAAGGACAAATTCACACAAAGTATCCTAGTAAACATAGTCGGTTATGTCTTAAATAATTTAGAAAGAAAACGCTTGTGCACAGTATCAGTGTACTGGATTCGTGCAGGTCTTAAAGTGACAGCATCCTAATAATCCTGATGCTGTCTGTGTCGTTAATTTAAACAACAAAAGACAAAGAGAAAATCACTCACTGCTCTTGTCTGATTAACTTTTTTAACTTTAATAAGGATTAATCTGTTTAATTTATACAGTAAAGACGGATTATTAAGTTTCATGGCTGGTAAAAAATATGTATAGCTTAAAAATTTACTTTAGGCACAGGAAATGAGTAATAAATAACAATCCTTTCTTATGTTGTAGCCCTGACAAGAGTCAGATTGTGGTCACCATCTGGCATGTCACATTTACATGATTGTCTGTTTGTTTCTTGCTTGTCACCTCCTACTGTAACACCACCTCTTCCCCAAAGCTAGTTTCTTCACCTCACTTCCTCTCTTCCCTCCATTATCAGCAGTTGCCCGTAACCCTTGTTCACACTCCTCATGACCTCACAGGCTGGACGTCCACTCTTATCTGTGGCTGTATACACTCACGTTTAATCCCAACAAGCTCCTCCTCGCTTCTGTTGTGTACATTTCTCATATTTGTCACAGAAGGTCACTGTTGTATTTCAGCTCAATGTGTCTGTCTACAGCTTATGTGATGCTAAATGTCAGGCCTGATGCCTAATGTTTCTTTGCCCTTTAGTGTTATGAAATGGACTTTAGTTTACTAAGCCTGTGTTTTGCAGATATGGAAGTACAGAGGATGAAGAAAGCAATGGAGTCATTGATGGCTGCAAATGAGGAGAAGGTAGTTTTAGGTCATAAGTTTCCTTTTCCATTGCTTTTGAAAATAAATAAAGGATCTTAACATTTAATGCTGATAATGATGCTTTGTGTAGGATCGCAAGATTGAAGAGTTGCGACAGTCACTCATGCGTTACAAGAAAGTGCAAGAGATGGTCATGTCTGCTCAGGGGAGAAAAGGTGATTTATTTTACATTTTAACTTTTTAATAAAAACAATTCCAAAGGGATGTGAATGTGCATGTACCACTGTGTTATTCTAGTAGTATTTATATTCTATTATAGTCTTTATTAATACTAAATCATTTAATATATTGAGTTTTTTTCCCCCTTAATTTTTTTTGGTTTTGTTTTTAAACATTTCTATTTAGCCTTTATTTCAGTTTTAGTTTCAGTAATTTAGTTCTTCAACTTCAACTTAATCACATTTTTTCAGATTTTTTTTGTCTGAAGTTTTTCATTGAATATTTATATTTTGTTCTATTTACGCTTTTTATTTTTTTCATATTAAATAAAATAGTAATAAAATAGTAATTAATAGTTTTAGTGAACAATGACAACACTACATGTAATACAAAAAATGCATAATTTAAATAAATTATTTATATATTGTGAAAGGCGTACATGCTGATGTATAAATACAAAAATAAATATATTTTTACTGTATTACAGTAAAGAGAAACACCATGGAAACTTTCCTTTACAGGAGATAAATCATAATATGAGGGGAAAATGTACTTGATTATCATAAAATAATGTCAAAATGCAAAATACAAAATACAATCCTTATAGAAAGACTTGTATAATATACTTTTATTATACAAGTATATTATAAGTATATATTTAAACACTTATAATATATACTTGTATTAATTATTACTAGTATTATTACTTTATTATATAATACTATGTAATGAATGTGACCTTGATATGTTTTCTAGAGATTCACCCAATTAATTAAATCCCATAACATGCTGTTGTTAAGTGACAGGCTGTATTTGCTCTTATGGTGCTGTGTGGTGTGTTTCCTAGCTAATGATCTAATCTCCCTCCTCTCCTGTCTTTCTCATCAGATAAGGTCAAAGACGGAGACAGTGATGAGAGCAATAGCGACAGCTCCCTCTCCATGTCCACCGCGCTTTCCGTTTCCATGGACACGGAGAAGTCTCTGCTCGCTTACACAGAGGACGTTTCTGTGAGGGGTCAAAATGAGGTAAAAAAAAACATTTCAGACAAATAAAATTCATATGTTTCAATCAAGGTTATACTATTAACTTTTGTTGGTGAGTCTGCATCCTTGTTAAAGAACTATATTTTGTTTTGCCGTGCCTAATATGAAATCACTGCATTGCAACCAAGCCTGTAGCACTCCTCTCAGAAACTGAAGCCTCTGCGCCTCGATTGCCCCCAGGTGGTTGGTCCCAGTATCGGTCATAACCCCCGCCCTTCCGTGTTTTCCAATGGACACGAGACAAACTAAATAATTAAATTACACTTCAAATATTTTTTTCCCAAAGTTGGTTTCAGTCATTGTTGGCAGTTTTTATCACGCTGATTTAATTTCAAGTGTTCGTTTTTAAATAAGTTTAGTTTTAGTTAGTTATTTGATGTTATAAAAACGGGGGGTGTGACGTCATGATTGATAGCTGAGATTGACGGTTTCTCTGAGTGAAGTTGTCACCGAGGCACTAACAGACTTTTTTCTGGATTTTTGGGAGGAGATTGGAGCTTTAATCTCTACATAACTGTTTATTTCACACCAACATAATGAATTGTTCTGCTTCTGTGAGAGTGTGGGCGGGCTTTTGATATCGCGCCTCTACTTCTACTGCGCAGATTCCGATCCCGAGATCACTACTGCGCAGACTCGGTCCCAAATCTGCGCAAGATATCAGCACCATATTCGGACCTCCGGAGGCTTCAATTACTTCAGCGGAAGCGAATGAAGTCGCGTCGTCCATATTTTTTACAGTCTATGATTGCAACCTATTAATATTCTTAATTTAGAGCAACACAGGCTGATTGACAATTCAGCAAAGTAGTGTTGATGGTGTTTTTTTTTTAGGCTAAAACCACAATTGAACACTTGCAGTACACGTACCATGTCAACCTGTGGCTGATACAGTCACTGACGATCCGGGTTTCAGAAAGTCACTTGTCATGGAGTGACCGAATGTCTTCAAATATTATTGTTCTGGGGTGATGGATCATTGGAATGTGACGTATGCTGTAGGATTTCTCAAACTTTTTGAACCAAGGACTCCCAATACTGATGTTAATGAAATTTGACATTCCTGTAATCAGTGTTATTTATATACTACTATAATATTTACCATATTAATATTGATTTGCCGTTTATTTTTATATTTTGAGTTTTTAATTTTCAATTTATTTGAGTAATTGTATTAGTTTGTTTGTTTTTATTACTTTATTTGTTATTATTTTGTATCTAATATTTATATTTTATTTCAGCTTTATTTCAATAAACAATAATTATTTAAATAGTTTAATAATAAAACAATTACAACACTTCCTTTAATACAAAAATATATGCATTATTTAAATGGTGTACACGCTGATGTACAAATAGAAACAATTTTACAGAAATGTTTTTTTATTGTATTACAGTAATGAGAAACACTATGGAGACAAAAATCTGAATAGATAATCATGGGAAAATGTACTTTGTCATAAAAATGTCAAAATGCAAAACAAAAAATCCTTAATAAAAATATATTAAATTGTATTTTTAAATAAAATATTGTATTTTTATGCTTAAAAGGTTGTTTGAGGTGGACTCCGTTGTGATCTGTTGTGAATTTACCTTTGCATATTCTCTTCATTTGTAGGCGGCTACATTCGTCAGTACACTCCAAGTGCCTTCGTTCACAGTATCATCCCCAGACAGAGCAGACAGCGATTCAGTCCTGGAACACATGTATTCATCAAGGTACATTCTCAGATCAGTACATTAAAACACACCTTGTGTCTGCTGAGGTTGTTTTTTCATGTAGGCTCATCATCTGACAAACTCTGGACAAGCAAACATTCTTTCATATCATAGCTGTGGCTGTAGGTTTACATCCCGAAGCATCCCATCTATGTTACAGCATACTAGCTAAGCATCCCATTCTCCATGTTGCACCTCCGAAGCTATTCCTTTCTTGTGTATTTATGATAGCATCCTCTTTCCGTCCTTTCTAGTCTTTAAAATGCCTTTTGTCTTTTATCTATATCAGAGTTCATGACTATGCCACCTTCTTCATACTTTCCCATCGTTTTATAGTGTCACTTTCTCACTTTTAGCACATCAGTGTATGTCTGTCTATACACCTCACTGCTTTCCCATCATGCTTTGTCACCATCTCTGCATCCCAATGCTTGTGTGTTTGTCCTTTGTAGTGATAAAGAGTGTCAGGAGCCAACACAATCACAGGAGAGCCCATTACATGAGAGTCCAGAGTGAGTATGTGCGTCTGGTGGAGTTTGGTTACAGAAACAGCATTTTGAAATGCCAGTTTTTGGGTAACCTGAAATGCCACTATTATTGTGAAACAAAGTGTGTGTCTGACACCTAAACAGGGTGGTTTGATACCTAGATGATGTCACTTATGAACATTTGTATGTTGGAAATAGTGATGGTAACGGTGTTTTTTTTTATGTTTTAGAACATCAGTGGTCACAAAATCAGGAAGCCAGGACAACCTTGATGGAAAAGCCAGTGAAAAGGTGAATTTAGCTTACTCAAGACTTAACTTGAGAAAAGATTATAAAAAATTATTATTTTTTAAAAACATTTGTTTTTATTAGGGATAGGCAATATATTAAATACTTGCAGTGTAATTGTGAGGATTTAAAGTAAGTTTATTTTGTGCAATTTCCTAATTTGAGAGGCCATTAGCAGTAGATCAGAGGTCGGCAGAGGTAATACAGTTGTATTAATTATATTATATTTATTATATTATATTATATTACAATACATTATATTAATAGAATGCATTTTTTTATATTACATTCATGAAGTTATTTGAGGTTTCTGAAATGTTTTCTTTCTGCTCTTTTAGATCAGTGCTTTTGATGAGTTCAACAAGATTACAACTCTACCACCCAAATCCACAAGCTCTTCTCGGACTGCTGAGGATGACAGCTTCGGTACCAGGAAAATGAGATCTTCCTTTGGACGGGGATTCTTCAAGCTTAAGGGAGGAAAGAGGACTGCAAGTGCCCCTAATTTGGGTGAGACTATCTTACTTCTAGATAAATATGCCCCTGGTCTTCTAAAGTTTCACTGTGATCAAAAAAGCTCCTATAACTTTGGAAAAACTGTCTGCTCTGTTTGTACGTACAGTAGAGAAAAATGTTTGGACATAAAAACTTTAGACTTTTAGACCAAACAAATGCCTGGTACTATGTGCATGCATCTGTTTTAGTAGTAGTACAGACACTCATTTATGGGCCAGACCTGCTGTATGGCCTCTCTGGAGAAAGACAAAGCAGAATTTGGGTGTGTTTTTATTTCTTTCTTTCCTTTCAAGGAAAAATCCTTCAACGCAATGCATTTCTTTCCAAACATAATCTATTGGCTCTCTGACCATGTTGTACCATATCAAACATACTCACTGCTTCTGCTATTAAAGAGGTCATATTATGCCCTTTTACAAAGTCTTGATTTTGCTTTTGTGGTCTACTAGGTTTTAATGCTTGAATGTTAAAAAAAACACATTAATTCTCACATTTTATATTGTTGCCCCCTCTTTGTGTATGCCTTGGGCGGGAATTATTTAAATGAGGAATATTGTGACGTCGCATGTATGTTCCTGGAAGAAAACTCCAGACTACAATGGAGGCGTTTCAGGGAGTTCAGAAACAGCTCTTTGGATTTTGTGCTTTGTAACTTTGCAGACACTTTTCATGCTCAAACAGCAACATCACATACTAAAAAAAGCATAATAGGCCCCCTTTAAACAAATTTAAAGTCATACTTGAGACTCAAGGGTCCTTGAAGAATAAAATTTTTTAGTTGCTATATGAACACAAAGTATTTTATTGATTTTGAAAACCGCCTAACATATATTGTAGAAGTGACCACATTTTAGCTTAATTCAAGCTATATTTAAAAAGGCTGTCTTTCTGAAAGTAAAACATTTAGGGCCAAAGTTGGTTTATTTTCATTTCTTTACTTCGTAGCAGGAGATGGTATTAAATGAGGTAATGACCTTTTTTTGTTTAAGTCGTCTTGTGAAAATACGGTCTAAATAGATGTATTTAATCATTGAGCTCGTGGTAACCAACGTGAGCCCTTCGAGATGAAGAATATGGAGGTTCTGTCCTCATCGCATGTTATTTTGTGACCACATTACCCAGCACTCAAATATTCTGACCACATTCTCACAGCTCTATATGTGCCCTTCACATCTAGACTACCGTAAGAATGTATGTTCAGGCTGCATTTGGTGCCATTCAACTACAGAGATGTTATTACTTTCATTGTGTTAACTTGCATGTCAGCATGTGACTTTTTTCCATGGTTCCACTACTAAAATAAACCCAATCCAGTTGTTCTTCAGTCCAGACGAGAAGTCATCTGCAATCTTGCCCCATGATGCTGATTCCAGTAGTTCAAGGAACACACTGTAATTTTTGGGCTTCCTGTTATTCATGACATTTTTACTGTTCTGGTCTCCAACTGAACAACTGCCCTTTTTTTTTTCTTCCTTCCCATAATCCTCAGTTTATTTGATGCTTGACTTACCATGGCATTGTGGGTAATGTGTTGTGCTGTGGTGACACCAGGTCTTGTGTATGTGTTTGTTTGCACAGCTGAGACGGAGAGGGACGGCACTGACCATCTGGATCTGGCAGGCATGCCACAGAGGTCAGCTGACAGTGACAGCACACACACTCTCCCCATTTCCCCGGAGGGCAAGAAAAAGTCTAAAGGAATCAAAGCACTCTTTGGAAAGTGAGTCTGAAACATTGATGCAGTATTGGACCTTTTGGACATTCCTTATCCAGCATATTTCCTATCCTATCAATTTTGTTAACAAAAATTATAAAAAAAATAGTTTTTGTTAATTGAGAAAAAGCAATAAAATAAAGTATTAATATTAGATTTTTTTTTTAAAAAAAAACCTGAAATAAATAGAAATGTTGCCTTTGTAACAAAATGAAAAATAAGTTTCAAAATGTTCAAGTTTTAAAATAAGTGCTAAAACGATTAACTTAAATTAAAAAATAAATTAAAGCTAAATAGAAATATAAAAAACAAATAAAAATGGCATGCACAAAATTAATAAAATGTTAACTAAAATATAAAACTCAAAATATTAATAAATCCTGTAAAAGTGTATAAATAATATGAATCTATTTTTAATAAAGTATTGTTTTATTACAAATATTCTTTACTTAAATTGAAAAAATATATTATATATTTTATTAATGATATCACTATTTGAGATAAATGTGGAAAAACTTGTCTGTCATTTAAAGCATGCAGTATCAAGAAATCTGTAATCTCCTTAGTTAACCCACCTCAATTTGATAAAATCGACTTTCTCCTTTTCTTTGAAGACTCAAAAGAAGTCAATCAACCACATTCAACCTGGATGATAACCTATCAGAGAGTGAGTTTAAACGGGGTGGAGTCAGAGCCACAGCTGGGCCCAGGCTGGGCTGGTCACGTGACCTGCAGAACACCAACAGGTTAGTATTTACAGCGATACAGGATAGAGCACTTTCTCAAATTGGAAAGATCTGCTGTTGGTGAAGACACCCTGGTGACAGGCTCACATTCATGTAGCTTGTGCGGCTAGTTGTTGATTCATTGCTTTAGTTTCTCATTAAAAACTCATTTATTTTGTTGTCAGTGACATTTTAATAGTACATGCAGTCAAATATCTCCATCAGAGACTTTCTACCTTGTAAGATGTGCTTTGTGTTTTCCAGTGAGCTGGATGCGCCGTTTGCACGCTGGTCTCGGGAGCAGGTGTGTGATTGGATGCAGGAGCAGGGACTGGGGTTGTATGTGAGTTTGTCAAGGCAGTGGGTCTCCTCCGGCCAGACGCTCCTGCAGGCATCCCAGCAAGATCTGGAAAGAGTGAGTTTTTATTACTTAGAATCAGGATGACAGCATATAGTGGAGTCCAAACTACTTTTAAACCTGGTAATAATCAGTTTTCCTGCTGAAGTTCATATTTAAGGACTGTTCTGCTCTCTCTATGCAGGAGCTGGGAATAAAACACCCTCTCCACAGGAAGAAACTCCAGCTGGCCCTGCAGGCACTGGGCTCAGAGGAAGATGACCACAAGGGCAAACTAGACTACCACTGGGTGACGAGTAAGGAATGGATGTTTATTTATCCACAGTATCATAGCCTTAATTTAACCATAATTTAGCAAACCAATCTATCAGATTGAACTGTATTTGAGTTGTTACCTCTTTCCTTTTGTTCTAGGGTGGCTTGATGATATCGGCCTACCGCAGTACAAGACTCAGTTTGACGAGGGACGTGTGGATGGACGGATGCTTCACTATATGACCGTGGTTAGTCTTTTTCTCAGTCATTTCACAAGGTTTTAATCTTTGAATGAAAACTAGCTTTTAATATATGCTGCCATTCAAAAGGTTGGTAGGATTTTTTTAAATGTTTTGGAAAGAAGTCTCTTATGCTCAAAGATGCTGCATTGATCAAAGATACAGCAAAAACGAATGCAATGAAATACTAAATTTTAAATTACTGTTTTCTATTTCAATATATTTTAAAATGTAATTTATTTCTGTGATGGCAAAGCTGAATTTTCAGCAGCCATTATTCTAGTCTTCAGTGTCACATGATCCTTCAGAAATCGTTCTAATATGCTGATTTGCTGCTCAATAAAAGGTTTGCTATTATCATCAAGGTTGAAAACAGTTGTGCTCTTCAAAATATTGTGGAAATGTGATTTATTTCTTTCATCATTCTTTTTATTTCTTCAAAAGAACAGAAATTACTTTTTTTCATCAGTTTTCATAGAAAGGTAACCAGTAAGTGGTAGCATTTTAGTAATGTTTTTCTTCTCCCACTGAACAGGATGACCTGTTATCTCTGAAAGTGGGCAGTGTTTTACATCACCTCAGTATTAAGAGAGCCATCCAGGTCCTCCGGCTCAACAACTATGACCCCAACTGTCTACGGCGAAGACCTTCAGATGAGGTAGGAAGAGAGACCAAACTCTAATTTGTGCTATCCTGTTATTTTTGTACTTGTACTAGCAATCTTTATTCTTACCATAATTTCAGAACAACATAACTCCAGCTGAGATCTCTCAATGGACCAACCATCGTGTGATGGAGTGGCTGCGGTCTGTTGACCTGGCTGAATATGCACCCAACCTGAGGGGCAGTGGAGTACATGGAGGACTGATGGTGAGAAAAGTCCTAGTTTAGGTTATTGGTTGAAATATTTAAAGAGCTGCACTGGTAACCGAAAACGTGTAAGTTAAAAGCCTGCATCTAAGGCCCTGATCTTGGCTTATATATTTATTAAATAGTAGGGGTAAAAAAAAGTTTGGAATTCCTTTGCAGCGGTTTACTGTTAGCCAACATCGCAACCCGTTTAGGTGAAAATGCAAAGAGGTGCTGCTGTGCGATCAAACCACATTTTGAGAGAACTTTTGCTTTTATTGCTCTCAACCCAGCCTCTTTGAGTAAGAGAAAGTGTCTTTTTTTTTTTTCTTTCTTGGTTTCAGGTGTTGGAACCTCGCTTTAATGTGGAGACGATGGCTCTGCTGCTAAATATTCCCCCCAATAAGACACTTCTGCGGAGGCATCTGGCCACTCACTTTAACCTGCTGGTGGGTTCTGAGGCCCAGCAACTCAAACAGGAGTGTCTAGAGAACCCAGACTACATCTTACTCACTGCCACGGCTAAAGTCAAGGTATGATGCAGAATATCTCCAAGCCATCTACTGCAGAACTGGCATGTGATTCATTCAATTTGGAGTGTAAACATTTTTTTTTGTGTCTGTGTCATATTTAGCCGCACAAGCTGGCGTTTGGAGGGTTTGGAAGGAAGAAGAAACAAGAGGACAACGAAGAGTATGTCTGTCCCATGGATGTGGAGATGCCAAAAGGACGCAGCTTCCAGAAGGCATGCAGAGGCATGGAGCTCCAGATCTATGATGATGACCTAGATCGATTCGACCAGGTAGTGATAGAAGGTTTCTGGTGGTCAGGTTGAACATTTGAAATGTTCAAGAATTTCTCATTGGTTAATCGTTACGATTAAATACAGGAAAACACATGTGAATGACTCACTGAATAATGAGTAATTTTAATTTCAATATTTTAAATATATAAATAATACTTTCTAAATAGTACTTTCAATGTTTTTGAGGGAAGTCTCTTATGCTTACATTTATTTGATCAGTTATACAGTAATATTTTAAATATTATTACAATTTAAAATAAAATACAATTTTCTGTTTGAATGTATTTTAAGATGTAATTTATTCCTGTAATAGCGAAGCTGAATTTTCAGCATCATTACTCCAGTGTCACATGATCTGCAAAATATCATATGCTGATTTGGTACTCAAGAAACATTTATCATCAATGATGAAAACTGTCATGCTGCTTAATGTATTTGTGTAAACCATTATGCTGACCTTTCAAAAGTTTGTGGTTAGTAAGATTAAAAAAAGAAAGAAATTAATACTTTTATTCAGCAAGGACGCATTCATTTGATCAAAAGTGGCGGTGAACATTTTTGTAATAATGCCGCGTTCCAGGCAACCCGTAACCTGTGTTTTTCCAACCTTCTACCCGTGAAAGTGCACTAGAACGGCAGTCAAACCCGTGACTTTCCACCCGTGAACTCGTACTAGATCGATGTATTCCCAGTTACGAGCTCTGACATCGCATAGCCCATGAAACAACAATGGCAGCCCCCACAGATGCGGTGTTTATGAAACAAATATACAAATAACGTAAAATAAAAGGTATAACAGCTTCTCTTTCCGTATGTGCTGTTTTTTCTCCTCCGTTTCCCTCAAATAAGCAAGGAGTAAGCACCTTTGGCTATAGAAATGATTGTAAATGAGCACAAACCCTGTACAGTCCGCCATGCTTTGTTTACATCTAGCTACCACAAATCCTCAGGCATTTTGGCGTGACTTTGCCTGGAACACTACAAAGTCGCGAGTCATGGTTTGAAGTTGTAACTTACGGGCTCAAAAACCTGCCCGGAACGCAGCATAATACTGAAGATTTCGATTTCAAATAAATGATATTGTTTTGAACTCTATTCATCAAAGAATCCTGAAAAAAATGCATCACGGTTTTTGCAAAAATATTAAGCAGCAAAAACATATTTAACACTGATAATAATAAAACCCGTTGTTAATAATTGAGCATCAGTAATAATTATTGAGCATATTAGATTGGTTTCTGAATTATTCCAAACTTTTCACTGCTATCGTATGCTCAGTTGATTAAACGATAGTCAAGAACTCTATTGTAATATTTAAAGACAATGATAATTTAATCATTAACACCTTTATGGCATTGTTTTTAATCCAGATGGAGGACTCTGAGGGGACAGTAAGGCAGATTGGCGCTTTCTCTGAGGGCATCAATAACTTAACGGTAACAAGCAGCTGCACATCTGATCTCACTTCTGTTTTATATATATATATATATATATATATATATATATATATAACTCAACTGTGTGTCATGTGTTTTGTACTCAGAGTATGCTGAAGGAGGATGAGTTCTTCAAGGAGATCTCCTCGTCATTTCCCAATGCCAGCATGAGGGATGATGACTCCAACGTGTGAGGGCACTGCAGGGACACTCTCGCCCCTAGTGCTGCTGCTTTAATCAGAAGTGACTGTGCCAATTCCTCTGCCAACGCCTCCACACACGCACCTCCATCTGAATGCCAAATATATCAATCACAGCCACGTCAACTCATCAAAACACCATTTTAAAGTATTTCAATTGCCTTTTAAGAACATTTTGTTGAATTAATATGCCTCCCGAAAGTAGATGGAAGAATGTCTGCCCTTTTTTTTTTTTTTTTTTTAAATCAGATTGTCAGATTTTTGTTTTTGTGGATCGAAATATGAAAAACCGTCCTACTGTAGTTTGCTGGTCTGAAATAAAATCTGTGACAGGTTTGTGCCAGTTATGGTGGCAGAAGAGCACAATGACACTTTCAGTCAAAAGCAAAGATATATTTTATTAAATTGTTGATAGATTGAAATTGTACACTGCCAATAATGAAACTAGCATGTCATTCATATTTCAAATGAAAGCTCTAGGTGCCGTCTTAAACATTCATGTTTGGAGGTTTTTTTCTCAACCTGTACAATTTATAAAGCCAGTACATGCATTGATACTGCATATGCTTCACGCATTTGCATGCAGAACTCTGTACAATATATTTTGCATCCAGTTTGTAAAGGTTTGCATGTTATTTAAGTCTCATTTGGATAAAATATTGTTATTTTAATGAAAGTTAATTGTGAATTATTTTTCCACTGCTGCAGTACTTAAAGGGTAGCAATAATGTTCTCGTTTATGGACATGCTATCATGTAGCATGAATCTTTAATGCAATACTGGCATGTGCACAAACTTGTTAGCAGCTGAAAAACATATTTAAAATATAGTGCCACTCATACCTTTCTGAGTTACATGTTTGTACTTCGTTGACTCTTGCTCGTTTTCAAAGGTGAATAAAACACTGAAAGCATGCAGGCTTTGTTTGTTATATTCGCGTGTAAATTCTACAATCACTGCCCATGGTGTATGGCAGAATTTCTTAAAAGAGTCAAGTAGGATGTACTTTGAATGCACATTCTTGCATAAATGTGCGAGCTAACCATTTTACTAAGAGTAACATTGCTGCCAAAATAAATACTATAATTCGCAGGGATTGTTTCTAAAATGCAAATGGGGATTTGGGGGGGGATTTGGTATATTTTGTACCATGAACTGTCCATAAATTGAAAAACAGCGCCATCTTTTGGACAGTAAGTACATGTTTGCTAGCATTTTATAAGTCTGTATCCTGTTTCTGCTTTCAGTTTTTAGAAATAGACTGATGAAACGAATCAGTCCTTGTATTTCATGTCAACAATGTGTGACTGTTACCTGTATACTACCTATCCTTAGTCTTATTGAATATATTTTTGCACTAAAATGATTTTCATTTAAACTTTTACTATCCGTCCCGACCAGCGAAGAGAAAAAAAAGTACATTGTGTCAAAGTACTGCTTTATCAGCGTTCTGTAGCATAGTTTAAACCTTAATGATGAAAATAATATTAAAAAGGTAAGTAAAAATATAAAAAAAAACGCTGTTTACGTCACGGACCAATCATAGACAACTTCCCTGAAGCCCCGCCCACTTGCGTTCCCTTTTGGTGTACATTTTCATTCTACTCCTTTATTCTTTTCTTTTTTTATGGTGCAATGTGCAAATGGTTCGACTCTGTCAACGTATTGGGGTGTATTCAGGCCTGAGAGTATCGTCAGGGGTCACTTCACTGGGCGTGCTATATAAGACCTTCAACAAAAGAGGAAAACTGCACTAACCCACAAACTCGCGTTGATCTGGGCACGCGCATTATAGCAACAGCAACAATGCGCAGAGGGTATGTTGAACACTTTTTATCTTTTGCATATACACTTGTACGTGTTTAAAGAGCAGAATAGTTTTTAAAAAGGTCATTCAGTTTAACGTGATGATCCTATCTTGTTTTTGGGAACTCTCAAGTCGCATTTATGTTTGTAAGTTCATGTGTCTGCTGTTAATATTTATTAGAATATTGTCTTTGCTTTTAACTTTTGCGCATTGATATTGTATTTCTCTTGACTCTAAGCCCCAGCAGGTTAAGTTTTACAAACTTAAATTATATCATTGCATAATTTATGTCTATTTAAGTAGGTAGCTGGCATGAAATACTGTATATACAAACTATATATATATATATATATATATATATATATATATATATATATATATATATATATATATATATATATATATATATATATATATAAACTAGTGCTGGGGAAAAATTAATTGTATCCAAAGTAAAAGTTTGTGTTTATATAATATATGTACCGGTATGTGTACTGTGTATAATTATTATATATTTATTATATATAGATACACACACATGCATGTATATATTTAATAAATATTTGCATGTATATACTGCATATATAATTGATCTTGTATACAAATATAATGTTTTATACAAATATAACATCTTTTTCTTAAATATATACATGCATGTATGTGTATTTATGTATACATAATAATTATACACAGTACACACACATATATTATATAAACACAAACTTTTATTTTGGATGCGATTAATCATGACTAATTTTTCCCCAGCACTAACATAAACACACTCACACTACATTCTAATGTTTGAATGTTGCAGGTACGATTGCGGATGGATCCTTGTGCTGTTGGCACTGTTTAATTTCAGTGATGCAGCAAGGTAAATTATTTTCCAGTTTTATACAAGAATGCAATGCACTACACCTTAGAACTTTTTGTACAATTTATACAACAACAAAAAAAATGTATACACGTTTTTTATAATTCACTTTTTTATTCTCTACACTCTCAGTCCAACTGTCAACCAGGAGCTTTCGAATATTTTCAATGAGCTCTGGAAGCTGGATGTGAATCGCCTGGAGCCTGGAACTGATTACAACATCACACTACAGGTGTCAGTATTTTCTAATGTCCCACAATATTAAGTGTAGTGACAGATCATGTATTACTTTAAAGCATCTAACATTTCTTTTAGGGCAAAGCTGGTTACATACCACAGGGAAGCACAAGGGCGGTAGACCATGCCTCATCCCCGCTGTTTTCCGGTGTTGATGAGACCAAATTGGACAGCATTACCACTTATACACGTATGTTTCTTTTGTAAAATGCAACGCCTAAAGAATAAAGCCTCTAACTCTCATCAATCATTCTGTCAGTTTGCAAAAAAGTATTTATCCACGGAGCTGTGCTGAAACATTGAACAGGGACACTGCATGTTTAGGCAGGCAGTTAATCTTAAAGTTGATTGGTGGAATTTTGAGTGCTGTTTTAATTTGCATTCAGTCCCTCCTTTTGATGGAGTAACTTTCCCAGAGAAACCACTTATTGGTTGCTTGATGCAACACTTTACCAGAATTTTTTTATCTGAAATGTTATTTTAAAACCCTCATGCATATAAACTTAAATCACTTCATATATTTTTGATTTATGGGGTTGAATAGGATAGCAAAACAATTTTTTTAATTACACATTTTCACATTTACAATGAAAGACAGGGAACATACCAGTTTCTTAAGGCACATTTATTAACATACAAAAAAGTATATGTTTTCTGTATTTCGGCTTTGTTTTTAAA
Organism: Gobio gobio; assembly: GCF_949357685.1. Taxonomy (NCBI): domain Eukaryota; kingdom Metazoa; phylum Chordata; class Actinopteri; order Cypriniformes; family Gobionidae; genus Gobio; species Gobio gobio. The sequence continues at coordinate 40,464,048 of NC_137115.1, read as the reverse complement.
ATATTTGAGGTTTTATTTCTTCATAATTTGTGAGAAATTTTAAAGGAAGGTTTACATTTCTACCATTTACATATGTATGAATATGATACCTAACCACCAGAAATTACATTTTCACCAACAAAAATGGTCTCCCGTGATTTTTTTTCTCACCTCTCAACAGGTTTCATGAAGCTTTTGGACAACTATGAGAGGTCCACTGGTGTGGCAGAGAGGGTGACCACTGAGGAGGTGACCGAAAATAACTCCTTTCTGGATGCTATCCTAGATACGGCAGTCATGAAGGTACAGTATGACTCAAATTATACCCTCTTGTTTCTAAAGGCAATAACAAAAAAAAACTTTAAAGTATTTAAAGTGCTACATGTAAAGACAAGTTCACTTTTTTTCCCCTCGTTGCTAACCAAAATATTGTGGTTGTTCCCTACCACACCCTGTTCTTGGAAGCTGCTTATTATGCCAAGAGGAAAAGAGGGTGTATGATGATTCTGGGGTCATCGGTTCAGCGCATCAAAACTGTCTTATATGAATCATGTTTTATCCCTCAGCGTGCCCACAAGTACCTGATCGGTAAGGGGAAATCTCGCTCAAATCTGAAACAGTTTAAGAGTCAGTTGTACTACATGTGGTTCCGCCTTTATCATAGAGACAGAAATGGAGGGTAAGCAACATACACCGATGTAACATGAAAAATGTCTCTTTTATTCCCCATCTGCTCTAATTATAAAACGCATCACTTTCTTTCTTCCAAAAAGGGAGGACTCCAGTGGGTTTGAGCATGTGTTTGTTGGGGAAACCAAATTTGGCAGAGAAATCATGGGTCTTCACAACTGGGTCCAGATTTACCTGCAAGAGAAGCAGGATCTTCTCGATTACAAGGGCTACAAAGCCAGGGACAATGATGTGGTACTTCTTTCATCAATAAATATACGAAGATAACAATAGATAACCATTGATTGTTCTGTGTGTAGACTTTGCTGAATATGTATTTGCTTCTCTGCCACGCAGCCTGATGCCGATGACCATGTCTTGAATGTGCAGTTCAGCTGGCATGGTTTGGTCAAGCCAGTGGCCAGCGCATTTGTTGGTGTGAGTCCTGAGTTTGAGATGGCCATCTTTACCATCCTGTTCCTCACGTCCACTGAGAAGACCACCACAGCCGTGGTCAATCTGGACGAGTACCAGCTGGAGGTGGTGGTGCACAGACATGGCCGCTCTATCGGCACCGCTTATCCCAAACTGTTGAGCAGCAACAATAGACACGTATAAAACCCACATACTGTACTACCCTGACAGTAGCATTTGAGGTTTTTTACCCTTTAAGAAAAATGTTTTTTAATGGCACATTGCAATTTTAAATGCATGGATATTTGTTTTGTATTGGAGAAGTCTTTATTTTAGATTTGTGTGTTTACAAATATGTTAACATACTACAGTATGCTCAACACTTTTTTTAAATGTCTCATATAATGGTCATTTCTTATATATTTTATATCTGTTTTCCTATTTTGACCACGAATGCTGTTATACATGGTTGGTTATGGAAAATAGAGCTTTTACATTAAAAATAATTTCTTGATCCTCTTGTGATTGTTTATTTGCAGAATTCATTACATATATTTATTCAACTATCTCTATGATATACATCACAATATTGAATTAAAAATGATCGCAACATTCTGTATCATACCCACTTTAATATAAAGTTGCTATAAACAGCTCATGGCCTCAAATTAATGAGAGACAATGTGGAATATTTATGATTTTAAAAATGTATTTGCCACACCACATCATGATTTTAAGTTAACTGCAAACAATAAATGCATATAAAAATAAACAATATGATTAAAAATATGGAGACCAGTTACACCATCTATATACACCAAATATTCACAATGTTTAAAACCAATAGTTAAAATGCTGAATGCTGAATTTATAAAAAATATTTTCTTTGTATTAGGTTTGTCCATTCTTTGCTTTAAAGGGTAACTAAACCGAATTAAAACACTTTATACTCAAATGTCAAAACATTTACTCGAATCAATGAACAGCATTAATAAAGCCCCAGTATTACAGATCATTAACTAAAAAAAGTTGGTTTAGGGTTTAGTTACCCTTTAATAACAGCAGCACCTGAGAACTTGGATGAATTTCAGAAGTTTTTGGAAAAGCAGATGAACGCATTTGATAAAAAGCATTTTATGCTTCAATAGATGATGGTTAAACTATCATTTAATTAGATTTTGAATCCTGGCTTTTCAGTGTAGTATCCAACTTAGACTCTTAATGTTGAAAAATGTTGTGCATGTTATTTGTCAACTACCCTTTTGTATTGTTCTATTATTTAATACCTATGGACACATTTACTGTACGTTATATGAAAAAAAAAAAAAAACGTCGACATGGGTCGGAATGCATATGTTCGCATGCGTTCCTCCCCGGTCTGATTTTCATGTTACACCTCACACTTTCACGTGTAGCGCAAACTTCCGTTCAGAGTGTTTTTGCAGAGTTGCTGCGGCGTGTATGATGATTTCCTAACTTATATTATATTACTCGAGTTTATTGCCATCTCAGTTAATAATAGAAATGCTGCAAGAGGAGTTTGGGGAGATGACTCCCCAGCAGCTCGCTGCTCCCGTCCAAACTGTGGAGGTGAGTGAATAGTGGCACGAGTGCCATTTCAAAAATAGCAAACGTTAGTAACGTTATATTGGTCAGATATGAATGAGAGGCATTGCAAGTTAATTCATCTGTCCCCTTCTATACTGCAGGAAAAGTGGAAGCTGCTTCCAGCCTTTTTGAAGGTAAAATCAAGTTGTCAGCATAATTATGACAACCATCTTTATACATTAAACAGGAAACATGACAGCATCTGGCGTGTGTCAAGCAGTGACAGCACCGAGACATGCTGTGATATTTTAAATAATACATATTTTCTATTACACATTTTCTACTTTGATAATTATTATGTAAGAATTTGTAATGACCTCACAATATATTTGAGACTACATAACTTAGATTAAAATAGATTATTTAAAAAAATATATGAAAAATTTATTTTTTAAAATAAAATCTTGATGTTGAAAATAAATGTGTTTGTGTTATTTGCCAACTATCTACATATAGACTCTATTTTATGCATATTATATACGTTCTTAACATCCAGTAAGATTTATGTAAATGATGATTTTATATTTACAGCCTCTAATGTCATATTTATGTAAATCTTTTTTCTTTTTCTTTTTTTTCTTTTTTTTAGGTTAAAGGCTTAGTAAAGCAGCACATTGATTCCTTTAATTACTTCATCAATGTGGAGGTTTGTTGACATGGTTAAGGATCCAGTGTTCTGCACATATTTTGCAAATGCAATAAATGTATTATTAGTTTCCATTTCAGTGGTTTCCATTGCTTCAGGTTATGTTTTTGGTTAGTTTTTGTACCAGCAAAATAAAACAATTTGACAAAAAGCTTGAGTAGCATAAACTAATGTCTACTTATCTCTCCAGATAAAAAAGATCATGAAGGCGAACGAGAAGATCACGAGTGATGCCGATCCAATGTGGTATCTCAAGTGAGGATATTGTTCAATTAGACTTGTTTTCACAAAATTAAAATCTTTGCACATTTTTAACATGTCACCTTTACTAGTGTTATTTTAGTATTATTTATATACTATTACAGTATTTATTCACTTTTATTTTAATATTTTGTGTATATATATATATATATATATATATATATATATATATATTTATATTTATATATTTTATTTCTTATAAAGCCTTTCTCGATTATTGATTAATGCCTAATTGTTATTTGATCCAATCGCAATTATTTGAGAGAACTGCAATAATTGTGCAGTTTGAATTTCAATCACATTTTGCCAAATAATACAAATTTTTAAAAAGTTGTAAAGTATACAAATATAGCCAAAGTTCTTCCTTAATACGAAATGAAGGTTTGTGGGTTTAATCAGACTGCATATTGTATTGTATTATTATATTATATACATTTTCTCAGCATTAAAGTAAATCATGTGGGCCTATTTGATAATTTTTATTATTATATTCCAAGTAAAAATAAATTATGCATTAGGCTTACACTGTTGACATGAACAAAACCGAATTAAATTAATCCCAATTATTTGTATGACAGAAACACGTCAACACAAAATTCATGAACGTGACAATGGCCTAATACAGCTCTAATAAATTATTTCAATTTTAATAATTAAACTTATTTTTTATTTGCATTTTAAATTCTTTTTAAGCGTTTCATCTGTTTAATTTTAATACCAGCTTTTGAAATAAATTACCGAAATTTGAATAGAATTTTTTATCATTTTATTAACAATAACAACACTGCCTGTTACATCTCATCTGTCCCTAGATATCTCAATATCTACGTTGGCATGCCTGACGTAGAAGAAAGCTTTAATGTAACCAGACCAGTGGCACCACATGAGGTAACATCTTTGTTCACCTGTGACCTAATGTGACTGTTCTTATTCAAAGCAAGCTTAAAAGCTTTTTGAAGAAAGTAAAAAAGAGAACGATGTCTAGACGGCAATATTTGCTTATGATGATTATGCTCTTTGACTGCTAGTGTCGCCTGAGAGATATGACATACTCAGCCCCCATCACTGTGGATATAGAGTACACCCGAGGCAGCCAGAGAATCATTCGCAATGCTCTCCCAATCGGAAGGTAATTATGCTCTTCCTGAGAGCTTTGCATACGCCTCTTAATATGTGTTTCCTTTTTGATTTCAAATGAGCTTCTCTTTTTTTTTAATAGGATGCCAATAATGCTGCGAAGCTCCAACTGTGTCTTGACAGGAAAGACCCCAATGGAGTTCTCTAAGCTCAATGAATGTCCCCTGGACCCAGGTAGATTATATAATGAACCCCCTCAGTCTCAATGATATTTCATTGTTTGTATGATAATCCTATCTGAAGCTCATATGTGTGGGATCAGGTCATGGCGCATAAGTATGACACAGGATTTGTTTGTGTGCAGGTGGTTATTTTATTGTGAAAGGGCAGGAAAAGGTCATTCTCATTCAGGAACAGTTGTCCAAGAACCGCATCATTGTGGAGCAAGATCGCAAAGGTGCTGTGGGAGCCTCGGTCACCAGGTGCTGGAATTTGCTCTTCTGTATAATTAATAAAGAGCACCTTTAATTGATATATTTGCTCTGAGTGTTTTACATTCAAGTGTTAAGTAGAATTAATGTTAAAGGAGCACTCCACTTTTGTTTTAAAATGTGCTAATTTTTTGAATGGGCTCATTGAGTCTTACCGTTTTCGAATCCATTCTGCCGATCTCCAGATCTGGCGGTAGAACTTTTAGCATAGCCTTGCATAGATCAATTAATCTGATTAGACCGTTAACATCTCGCTCAGGAAAAATATTGTACGTTTTTGGTCATTTTTGAGCGAGATGCTAACGGTCTAATCAGATTCAATGATCTATGCTAAGCTGTGCTAAAAGTTATACCGCCAGATCCAGAGATCGACTGAATAGATTCGAAAACGGTACAACTCAACTGTTTAACTCTAGGGGAGTTGGAAAATTAGCCTATTTTCAAAAAAAAGAAAAGAAAAGTGGAGTGTTCCTTTAAGCTCAAGTTGTGTCCTCATATATCTTTCTTTTTTCCTGGCTTTAGCTCTACACACGAGAAAAAGAGCAGAACCAACATGATTGTGAAAAAGGGACGCTTTTACCTAAAGCACAACACCCTCTCTGAAGACGCGCCTATCGCTATCATCTTTAAGGTGAGAATTTTGTTCAAAATGTTGTTTTAGAGCATGATGGTTTTGTATCTTTGTCTGCTAAGTTGAATTAACTGTATACTATTTGCAGTTCCCATGGTTTAGCTCATTGCACAGTCCAGTATTTAGTTGTGAGTAGAGCCCTGCATTTCTGCCCGAGCCTGACCAGCCCCGACTTTTTTACGCCCTAGGGCTGGGCTTCGGGACAATTTTCCCGTCATACCTCAAACGCGGGCCGGGCTTCGGGCCTTTATCTAGGCTTCTCCTTCATTTTATATTTTAGACATTCAATAATTAAAAGAAACAATGAGATGTGCTGCGCTGGTGGAAACAACATGAGACCATGATACCGCGAGTCCGCAACTGTCAAGACTGACTCGCACAGTGTTTAGAGGACGGCGCTATGCAACATGCATCGCCGCAAATGAGTAAAGTAAGCCAACACGCAAACTGCCACAAGTTAAACTGAAAATAAGCTAAGTCTTAGATGCTCAAAAACACAACAATCTTCATTAAAACTAATGAGACTAAAGGCTCTTACCAGTGTTTAGGTCGCTCATTCTCATAATGCGGTCTTTGATGTTGAAGTGAGCTGATGAATAAAATGCTCATATTGGTGAACATGAACTCCGTTAAATGTGCATATAGCGCGGGAATTGAAAATCGGATTTATATTCATTTCGCAGAGAGGTGTAAGGTAAGACAACCAGCATGTTTTTTTTGTTTTTTTTATTTGTTTAGATTGTGTAGCCCGTTTTGTTTGCGTGTGCCGTTGCGATCTGCCTGCCTCATGATTTGAGAGGCTTAAGCGTTGGGGTAACTCACTGTCGGCCGCAGGCCGCTTGGTCGTCGCTTTAAAAAGCAAAAACTTAAATTTAACAAACAAAAAAATGCTTCAAACATTTTTCTAAATTAACTTAATAATAAATAAATAATAATTAATACTTAATAAAGAAGCAAAACGAAATATAACTACTTTGACATTAAAAACAAAACTGAACTATTTTAATGGCTGCAACTAATGTGTAATAGGGAGGATAAAAAAACCACGGGCTCCAGTCGGACTCGGGCTGATAATTTTGATGAGCTGTCGGACACGGGCCGGGCTAGGGCCTCAGCGTCTCGGGCCAGTGCCTAGTTTTGAGGCCCGTGCAGGGCTCTAGTTGTGAGGGCACATTCTGTGTCCAACCAGCAGATGGTGCACTTTGACAAAGAATACACTGTACAGCAACTACACAAATTTAAAAGTATTGCTAAAATATATAATATCAGTACCCCAAATATTTGGGGCAAGTTGTTGTTTTACAAATTAATACTTTAATTCAGCAAGGATGCATTAAATTTAGTAAAGCAATTTATAATGTTGTAAAAGTTTTCTGTTTCAAATAAATGTTCGTTCATCAAAGAATCCTATAAAAATGTATCATGGTTTCCACAAAAATATTAAGCAGCACAATTATTTGCAATATTAATTTTTTCTTGAGCAACAATTCTCTCAGATATTCAAATGTTTTTTCAGACAGTGAGAACAATCTAGAACAGTGGTTGTCTCAAATGATTTCTGAAGGATCATGTGACACTGAAGACTGGAGTAGTGGCTGCTTTGCCATCACAGGAATAAATTGCACTTAAAATATATTAAAATAGAAAAAAATTATAAATTTCACAATATCACTGTTTTTACTGTATTTTTGATAAACTTCTTCAAAAACACTAAAGCACTTCCCCTACCCCAAACTTTTGAACGGTAATAAATATTATAGTGAAATTATGCTTAATGAATTTGTTTCAGATAGCTTAATCTTTGACTGTTTTCTTAAAGAAAGAATAGTGTCTTAGTGTCTTTATTAGAAAAGATGAACCTTTTTGTGAAGCATCCTTGAGCTTGGGGCAGGACTTTAGAAATCTGATTTATAATGTATTTGTAAGATGTTGGAGAGAATTCACTGTAGATATTATATGGTGTTACTTGCCATTAGAATTTGTAAGTATTTCTGAACTATTGAAATGTGTCATTGATGGCACAGTTGGCATCTAAAATGACCAATCCAAGTCTTTCCAGAAGCATTTGATATTTTAGTTTTAACTAGATTTGTGTTTAGTCTTCCTTTCAATGCATTTTAATGACATTTCTTCTGTTCACTGACATGATCACCTGACAGTTGAAACAGATATTTAATTACAGCTCAAATCAGAGAACCGTGTCGTACTACGACGGCTGTTCCACCTAATTCCCTCACCCCAGGCTCTCTCTAAACATATGGGTCTGATTGGTTAGGGACAGGGCGCGGGGTAAATTGGCTGTAGAGCTTGTTTGCTTTGCACTTGTCTGTCCACAGCACATTCCACCAGGATTTCCTTGCAACACAGCAGCCGTGCCAAACGCTGGAGACCTTTAAGCACTGTGATCCACCCAGTCCTGTTCCCACAGTCCCATATTAACATAAATAAATGTCATCGAGGCCTATGGCACCATTTTCACCTTTACAGCAGAGTCCTACACACTCAAATGTTTTTTGTTTTAATGCAACATTTTAAATACAAAGTGTATACTGTGTGTTTCTTATATGACATTAAATAAGTACCTCATTCTCTATTAATCTCTTTGTCCTCCTTCAGGCCATGGGAGTGGAGAGTGATCAAGAGATAGTTCAGATGATTGGCACAGAGGAACATGTCATGGCTGCATTTGCTCCCAGTTTGGAGGAGTGTCAGAAGGCCCAAATATTCACCCAAACTCAGGTACCTCCGACAAGATCTCTGCCATCATTTAAAAGAATGGATTGCATAGCATAATACATTAAATAAAAACAGCAGTGCTCACATAAATGTTTCCTGAAGTATTACTAAATACATTTTTTATAAAGTATCCAACTTTAGTGACAAATTTTTTGAGGTGTATTATCAAATGCTGAGGCACAGTTTGCTGAATGTGACATGTATTATTCATCACAAGACCCAACAATGGGTCAGCAAGGACCATATCTGCATCCTAGCAACCTCTGTCTGAGCGGATGTGAATGCCTGTTTTTGTGGTTGTGACAATGTGTGGGCCTCATCAAAGGGCCACTAATGAGCCTACATGTGTGCACCAATTGACCAGCACAGACCTCAATTAGATAAGATGTGTCGAGAATCGGTCAAGAGTTTTAGTTAGTTTTATGACCTCTAGGGGCAGCCTTATTACATTTAAAGGCAATCTGTAGTGCCTTGAAACCATAGACTGTAAAAAGATGGACGACGCCTCTTCACTATCTTCCATTGGAGAAAAGTGAAGCCGCCAATGTCCGAATATGGCGTTGACATCTTGCGCTGAGAGCAGGAAGTAGAGCCGCAATATCAAAACCTGCCCACACTCCCGCAGTATCTGTTAGTACAGTTTACTGCAGAACAACTCATTGTGTCGGTGTGAAATAAACAGTTATAGGCAGTTCCAGTCTCCTTCTGAAAATCCCCCAAAAAGTCTGTTGATGCCTCAGTGACTACTTCCCTCAGAGAATTTGTCAATCATGACGTCCCGCCCTCGTTTTTATATCATCTAACTAAAACCAAACTTATTTTAAAAAACACTTGAACTTACACTTTGGGGGGAAAAAATATTTGAAGTGTAATTTGATTTAGTTTGTCTCGCGTCCCATTAGTATGTGAGCGGTGCGAGGATTGGAGCACCGTGATTTTGTGAGGAGCGGATTTTTTAAAAGTCAGAGCGTCGTGGTTTTTATGCGCTCAGAGAGCGCTCCACTTCAATTCATGTACAATTGACCTATCGGTAAGCCCCGCCCTCCTTAGTTACTGTTGCTTACTCGGACAAACAAACGGAGTTGCTATATCTTACAATGACAGCTGTCAGTGTGAAAACCTTATCCCAAGATGTTTTTGGACACAGAATGTAGCGTATATCCCGTCCGAATGATGGCCAAACTTTACTGTTGGTTTATCAAGTTTATTATGGCCTTTTTCACTCCAAAAAATCATAGTAAGAGCTGAACAAACAAAGCATAAGAAGTGCGCATTAATGTCTCATTCACAAACTCTCTCTCTCCGTTGCATTGCCATTAACATACACAGCAAATTACACAAAAACACTCATACAACTAACAGTAAACACAGACCGTATGCCGTTTAGAGGGTGCAGTTAATAACTGGTAAGTTAAACTTTGTATCTGCAAAGCAACTCCGATAAACTGCGTGCAAGCTCTTTCTTTCACTACGTTACCCATAGACTATAATACCCATCAAAATAGGAGTCCTCCTTAGTAGGACAGAGATAATGTAGACCTTAAATTAAATTAAATTAATTTACATTTAACCAGTTTAATATGGAGAGGCACTGAAATGTAGACCTTCGTGTTTTTGACCTACAGTGTTACATGACTCTCGTAACTTAACGAGAGTATGACAGACAGAAAATCCTCTCAGGATACCTGGAATCAGTGTTACAGTACCTCAGGCACAACATTTTAGCATTTTTGTAGCCCAAACACCATCAAACCGATGAGAGCTTCGGATTTTCCAATGTTTGTCTATGGCGCTGACACCTAAAGATGTCCGAGTTCCGGTCCCAGCGCAACTGATACTCATCTGCTATTGGCTCATCTGCGTTCAAGGGGAGGGGCTTACCGATAGGTCAATTCATGCCAACGGCTCATAATATAACTGCATTTTTAGCCATGCACACTAGTGTTCCAATTAACCACGTTGAAACTATCTCCTATTGTTTATTTTTTATTTAATGTATGTTATAAACTGAACTTTTGTGATGTTTCAGAGGTTACTTAAATACTTTAGCCATAAATTTCCTTGGAGCAAAGACGGAGCGGTGTTTCTGATAGCAGTGAGCGAGGAGTGGAGCGGGGAGCAGGAAATGATGAACCTGGAGTGGAACTGAGCGGAGTGATTATTGAATTCTTAGAGCAGGGGTGTCCAATCAATTAAACTCTAAACTCTGCAGGACAGTGGCCCTCCAGGACCGAGTTTGGACACCCCTGGCTTAGAGCATGGAAGGGAAATTGCTTCCGCTCCACTCCGCTTTCATACTCTGATTAGAATACATGGAGGGGGCAGAGTTTGAGCTATACTGGGACCAACCACCTGGTGGCCATCGAGACACTTTGGCTTTTCAGGACGTGTGTGGCACGCTTGCTTGAAACATTATTCAATGTGTTGATGTAATTTCCACTGAAAACAGTCAAGACGAAAGGGTGGGACATATTGAACAGCTCCTCCCCTTTTTTAAAATGGCCAAAAGCTTTTAGTTTATATAATCTGTTCGACCATAACCATTGAGCTCGGTAAAGCCACAGTTCTAACTGTTTCTCCTCCTCAATCTCCTCTATTTATCGCTTTAAAATGTAGCATTCTGTGCGGAATTTAAATAGGTCTAATTCATTTTCTGGTATGTGCTGACTCGCACATATGATCCGCTCTGTGCTATCTGGACTCTGGACCGGAGCAGACTGTGTGTGTGCTGCGGTGGTTCGCATGACACTAACGCGAAACCAGACTTAATTTCCCAAATGGAAAACGTATTTACCCTGTCTGAATTGTTCCTTATCCCCTATATAGTGCACTATGTGCCATTCACCATGTAGAAAATAGTAAATGTGTGAACAAATGAGCGATTTTAGCCACAGTTTCAGCGTCTATTTAGGGGTGGTGGGAGCTATCTATCTATCTATATATATTGCCACAAGTTTTGGGACGCCTTCCTTTACATGCACGTGAACTTTAATGACATCCCATTCTTAATCCGTAGGGTTTAATATGGAGTTGGCCCACCCTTTGCCTATAACAGATTCAACTGTTCTGGGAAGGCTTTCCACAAGGTTTAGGAGTGTGTTTATGGGAATTTTTGACTATTCTTCTAGAAGTGCATTTGTGAGGTCAGGCACTGATGTTGGACGAGAAGTATCCGCTCTTATTCATCCCAAAGGTGTTCTATCGGGTTGAGGTCAGGACTCTGTGCAGGCCAGGCAAGTTCCTCCACACCAAATTCGCTCATCCATGTCTTTATGGACCTTGCTTTGTGCACTGGTGCGCAGTCATGTTGGAACAGGAAGGGGTCATCCCCAAACTGTTCCCACAAAGTTGGGAGCATGAAATTGTCCAAAATGTCTTGGTATGCTGAAGCGTTAAGAATTCCTTTCACTGGAACTAAGGGGACAAGCCCAACCCCTGAAAAACAACCCTACACCATAATCCCCCCTCCACCAAACTTTACACTTGGCACAATACAGTCAGGCAAGTACTGTTTTCCTGGCAACAGCCAAACCCAGACTCATCCACTGGATTGCCAGACAGAGAAGCATGATTCGTCACTCTAGAGCACACGTCTCCACTGCTCTAGAGACCAGTGACGGCATGCTTTACACCAATGCATCTGATGCTTTGCATTGCACTTGGTGATGTAAGATGCTGCTGCTCTGCCTTGGAAACCCATTCCATGAAGCTCTCCACGCACTGTTCTTGAGCTAATCTGAAGGCCACACAAAGTTTGGAGGTCTGTAGTTATGAAAGGTGGTGACTTCTGTGCATTGTGTGCCTCTGCATGCGCTGACCCCGCTCTGGGATTTTACGTGGCCTACAACGATAGGCAAGAAGGATAGCGCACCAGACGTGTGTGTGTGTGTGTGTGTGTGTGGGCATGTTTTTGTGAAATATCAGGACACAAATGTGTATAATGACATGGGTATGACATAGGTATTACAAAAAGAGGGTGAAATATGAGGACGTTCCCCATGTCCTCACTTTTCAAAATGCTTATAAATCATACAGAACAAGGTTTTTTTCACAGAAAGTGAACTGCACAGTCTCCTGTGAGGGCTAGGTTTAGGGGCAGGGGCAGTGTAAGGGGATAGAAAATACGGTTTGTACGGTATAAAAACCATTACGCCTATGGAATGTCCTCACATTTCACAAAAACAAATGTGTGTGTGTGTGTGTGTGTGTGTGTGTGTGTGTGTGTGTGTGTGTGTGTGTGTGTGTGTGTGTGTGTGTGTGTGTGTGTGTGTGTGTGTGTGTGTGTGTGTGTGTGTGTGTGTGTGTGTGTGTGTGTGTTTACTTTCTGTTCATCAAAAAATACTTAAATGTTTCACTTTTCACAAAATATTAAGCAGCACAGGATCATGTGACACTGAAGACTGGAGTAATGGCTGCTTAAAATCCAGTTTTGCCATCACAGGAATAGGTTATTTAAAAAAAAAACGAAACTGAAATAGAAAACATTTATGGGTTATTTTATTTATAACCTATTTATAACCAGATAATTTATTATCTGTTTCTTACAAAATAAACATTTTGTAAACATTTGAAGTAATTTTAGCATAACTTTAAGGAACAGTACTTGCAACAGTCAATTGCACATCATTCCATGCCTCAAAGTGGGTGGTCTAATGGAGAAGCCTAATCTGTGTGACCTTTGACCTCTGGAGCAGAACAAGTTGCTGGCTCAGGTGTGTGTGTTTGTGTGTGTGCATGCAAGTGTCTGAAGAGAAAGGAGGGGTCCAGTTCTCTGATACCTCTTTAGAGAGCCAGTGAACCCTGCACCGACTCGGTCACTCCAGATTAAACGGTTTGATTTGATGCATTTAATCTTATTAATTGAGGCCCTAAAACATTATGCCTTTCATTTTTTTTATAACTTAATTCATCGTAACATACTTTGAAATGCAAAATTGCCATCAAGTCTAAATACAAAAGTGAAAATATTTTTAAAAGAAATTTGTAAATGTTGCATCTGAATTACTTGTCTTTTTGCACTTTTTGTTTCCTTGCAGGCACTAAAATACATTGGTAATAAAGTGAGGCGTCAGCGCATGTGGGGCGGCCCTAAGAAAACTAAGATGGAGGAGGCCAGAGAGCTATTAGCTTCTACCATCCTCACCCATGTACCTGTACGTCATTTTAAAATGTACTTAAACATAAAGTTCTTGGTCTAGCCACAACCAAACAGGCTTCTGATAATCTATAAGAGTATAAAATAAATAGTTTAGCTGTTTTTTGGACCTGTCATGTGTTTGTGTCTCGCAGGTAAAGGAGTTTAACTTTCGAGCTAAGTGTATCTACCTCGCTGTGATGGTACGTAGAGTAATTCTCGCTCAAGGGGACAACAAGGTGGACGATCGAGATTACTATGGAAACAAGCGTCTGGAGTTGGCTGGCCAGGTATCTGCTTTTTTAATAACAGGTCTTTTATAACTTCTGTACATAATCATTCAGCAACACACGCATAAGGTCCTCAATTCTACAGCAGCCTTAATACACTGCATTTTTTGTTTGTTTGTTTTTGTTAAAAGAAATTGATACTTTTATTCAGAAAAGATGCATTAAATTGATAAAGTGACAGTAAAGACTTCAAATAATTAGTTCAAATAAATGCTGTTCTTTTAAACTATTAATAAAAAACTCATGTATCATGGTTTTCACAAAAATATTAAGCACAACAACTGTTTTCAACATTGATAATAATAATAAATGTTTCTTGAGCACCAAATCAGCATATTAGAATGATTTCTGAAGGATCATGTGATACTGAAGACTGGAGTAATGATGCTGAAATTGAGCTTTGCCATCACAGGAATAAAATGTTAAAATATGCTCAACAGGCTTAATAACTGTTTTAATACAAGAGATTTCTTTCAAAAACTCAAGTTTTGAACGGTAGTGTATGGTGATTAAATTCTCTGATCTTCTCTGAAATATTTATGTTCAAAGGGTTCAGAAATGGCATTTGGTTTGTCCATTGAGCTCTGCTTGTTCATATGGGAGAATTAAGTTCGATTCTGACCTGTGTCGTGTCCTGATTCCCCTAAAAAATGTTTGCCGTCCTGCTCAAGCTTCAGCTGCCCATATCGTGACTAATATTCCCAACCGAGATGTATTCACAAAGATGAAACCAAGGCTCATGAAATATTCACTTTAGAAAGAAGAAAGTACAATGTGCAGCGCCACTCTTCATCCATCCATCCATCGCTCTCCTCTATCCATCTCTGTCTGCCTTTTTTCCATTCACACCCCCTCTAATTCTATTAAGAATGACTGACAGCCCCTCCAAGCTCAGGCCGTTAATTATGTTAATGCTTGTGTTTATTTATCTGTTTTTATCCTGCGTGGCACAGACTGTATTTGTGAGCTGAACTAAAGATTAGAGCGCATAATGTTTGTTCAGTATCTCTTTTGAGATTGTCGCTCCTGTACGGCAGATTTCATATTACAACCTGCATATGGGCGCCGTCTCGCTTCTGCGAGCAAACATTTTCTGGACTCTTGTCTAACATAACTGATCTCTCTTTCTCAGTCTTTACTCTCATTAGACACACTGTTGGCCTCTTATGAAACTGATCAGAAGCCAAAACCAGCAGATACAGGCTTGGCTAGTGCCCAATCCCTCACCTTCCCTTTTGTTTCTTCTCTGCTTGTCATTTATAATACCGTCATTATTTTCCCAAAGCTTTGTTTCATCTGCCCCCCCCATTCTTCTGCCTTCCTCTCCATTCCCAGCCGTCCCGCTTTTGTTGTGGGCGAGATATGTGGCAGCAACGCCCGACTGCAGCCCAGCCAAACTCAGGGATTTCTCCTCTTTATTATAATTTAGCCCGGCTATGACAAAAGAATAGCCGCCTTGACTGGAGCGATTGAGCTAATCCACCAGCCCGACTGTGATAATGTAATTACCGCTGTCTTAAGTCCTTTAATTTCCCCCCACCAGCACCGAGGTGGGGTGTGTTTATGTGTGTACGTGCTTGCTTACATTAGTGTGTGAGCAATTCGGAGTTGGTGAGTGACAGGAACCCTTTCAGCAGGGCTTTACATGCACATGCCCGCTTCCCAACACCTCCAATCTCCTTTCTCCTCATTTACGATTCCCTGACATTCAACTAATTGGCCTGGCTGGGCCATGGAAGCTTAATTTCTTTATTAATTTTCGCTGAGGATGTTTATTTTCACGTATGCAAATATGGTGCACAAGGGGAGGGGCTTCTATTGAAGGAAATCTGAAAGGCTGGGGCAAAGTTATCAGAGCATGGAAACACCTGTTTATTAAATCTGGGATAAGACGGCGGAGAGAGGGAGGTTTAGAGCCAGATAAAGTTAATAGAAAAGGCAAAGGCACCACTTGCGATTGGATATGAAGTCATCCGTTGTCTGTCCTTTTTGATGTGATAATTTCAAAGGGTGTTAATGACTGGAATACAAATATATAATGTAGTGTTGTGTTGCAAGATGATACACAGGTTGATTTGTACTCATTTCAGGGAATCAAGTTGTAATGCTTTGTTTCTCCGTTCCTTAAGCTCCTGTCCCTGCTGTTTGAAGATCTGTTCAAGAAGTTTAACTCCGAGCTGAAGAAGATCGCTGACCAGATCATCCCCAAGCAGAGAGCAGCTCAGTTTGACGTGGTGAAGCACATGAGACAGGACCAGATCACTAATGGCATGGTTAACGCTATCTCTACTGTGAGTCCAGACAATCAGCGGTCCATTTGTAACCAATGCACAGGGCAGGACACATCAGGAACTTAAAGGGATAGTACACCCAAAAATGAAAAATCTGTAATTTACTCACCCTCAAGTTGTTCCAAAGCTGTTTGAATTTCTTTCTTCTGCTGGACACAAAAGAAGAAATTTTAAGAATGTCGATGAACAAACAGTTGATGGACCCCATTGACTTGACTACCGTGGTATGAGAAAAAAATACAATGCAGGTCAATGGGCCTATCAACTAGTTGGTTATTGATATTCTTCAAAATATCTTCTTTTGTGTTCAACAGAAGAAAGAAATCCCAACCGCTTTGGAACAACTTGAGGGTATGTTAAGGATGACAGAATTTTACTTTTTGGGTGAACTATCCCTTTAAACACTATTGTTAGAGTTCCCGTTTGTTTCACTATCCATTTAAAAAAAAAAATCTGAAAAACATTTAAATTAATTTCATTTAAGCAAAATCTTTAGAAGATTTTGAGAAGCAAATTCAGCACTTCAGGTGTTACTTTAGTGTTATTTGGGTTGTTGACATGGCATTTTCACTGTCACACAAGATAAAAATGAATATAATTAGTATTGGCATCATTTCAAATGAAGTAAATGGTTAAACATTTATTTGTATTATGTGGATCTATTCATATAAAAACTGCTTTGTCTTTAGATTTAAATTTTTTGAGCCAAATCTCAAAATTGTACTATGGTGTGTAATAAATTACAACTTTTATAAATGAAAAAGAAAAGCATACAAATGTTAATAAATACCTCAGGCATAATTTTTCAAGTGTCTATTTTAGTAAATGGCAATCAAATTTTTCACCCATATATTTCTAAAAGTGTAAGAACTTTCATTTTGTCACTGAAAACTTTCCTAGGGTGACACCATATCCTGATTTTAAATTGGGCAATTCCACTGACAAGTTTAATTAGTTGAAGGACCCCATTCAAGGTCATGTTACTGTGAAGCCCATGACAGGTGCACATGGTAATATTTTGTCTCAGAAAGTATAAGTGTTCATTTCTGTTGTCCTTTGGTGTACGACACCCCTACATTATTAATTCTTTCTATGTCACACCATAGGACACATTTCATTAAAAAAAAATCAAAAAAAGAGTGAAAGAATTGACAGTTAGTGACCCCTTATTTTTTTCAGACTTCACACTACATATGCATTTTTGTCAAAAACCCATTTATACATTGTTATAGTGTGTATTATGATTATATTTTGAAGTATGTTTTATTTTCAGTTTTCATTTTAATTTTTGGTTGTCATTTTATGTTTTTTTTATATATATATTTCTGTATACCTTTTAATGTGTTTTTGTTTTTTTCATTTTTATTTGTGTAATGTGTCTTCCAGGGAAACTGGTCTCTAAAGAGGTTTAAGATGGACAGGCAGGGTGTGACTCAGGTTCTCTCTCGCCTCTCCTACATCTCAGCCTTGGGCATGATGACCAGGATCTCCTCTCAGTTTGAGAAAACCAGGAAGGTTAGCGGTCCCCGCTCCCTCCAGCCCTCCCAGTGGGGCATGCTGTGCCCTTCAGACACACCTGAAGGAGAGGTCAGTCTTCCTCATTTAGAAAATACCACCGTCTTGTCAGCATCGTCAATGAATGTTGAATTGAAATTTTGAAGAATTCTCACTCTGCTCTTTTCCATGCAATGAAAGTGCATTCATTTATGCAATACATTTTTGCAATCAAATCAATTGAATTGGAAACCCATATTGGTTGACCACTCATTTATTGTCTTTATAAAAGTTATGTATATTCTCACGGCTGTGTAATTGTTGTGTAGGCTTGTGGTCTGGTGAAGAATCTGGCTCTGATGACCCATATCACCACTGACATGGAGGACGGCCCAATCATCAAGCTGGCATTCAACTTGGGAGTGGAGGACATCAACCTTCTGTGTGGAGAGGAGCTGTCCTACCCCACGGTCTTCCTCGTCTTCCTCAATGGTATCTGCTCTCACAGGCAGAACAAAAGCAAAACAGCACGTTCTTCTTCTTTTTTTTTCCAAGCACACAGACAGACTACAGGCATTTGAATAATATTCAAATGAACCTCTGCCTTTCCAACACTACAAAAGGGTGTGCCATTGATTACCTTTTAATGTCATGTCACAGAAAACTCGCCCCACTAATTAATTCATGTATATGTTTTTCACAGCGCTGATAAGTTACAAATTATACAGGCCTCCGCTGTGGCTAATTAATTAGCAAACACAGCAGGTGTCAATGCATAAATAAATACAATCCCTCCCAAGTTAATCCACAAACATACTTGCCCACAAAGTGACTCACACAACATTAAGGCTGTTTATGCATCTTGGTGGCACCATAGTGGGCTATTCCTCAAACAAGCCAAAACTTTTCCTTTGAAAGTGCATTAATACTGCTGTCACACATGTACACATGTAAATCTTAATTTGTTTATGGTACACCATTTTGAGAGAGAACTTTATTTACTGTCCTTTTCTAGGAAACATTCTTGGAGTGATCAGAGACCATCAGAAGTTGGTCTACACCTTCAGACTAATGCGAAGAGCTGGTTTTATAAACGAGTTTGTGTCTATCTCAACCAACTTGACCGACCGCTGTGTGTATATTTCTTCTGATGGGGGACGTTTGTGCAGGTACCACAAAGTTATGCAAATCAGTTGTTTTCTCATCCATTTGGAATAAAAACTGTTTTAAAACCATTACCAGATGGTTAGTTTCCTTATATTGCACAGAGACATTTGTATTGCATTCTGTGTGCTCCTGGCAGACCCTACATCATTGTGAAGAATGGACAGCCAGCTGTGAAGAACAAACACATTGAGGAATTGTCTCAGGGCTACAGGTGCGTTTGAAGCCGATCAATATTTGAAAGTTACATTTGAATGGAGAGTCCAGTATGCAGATTTGAGACTGTCTTATGCATGCCTTTTCATTGTGTACCCACCCCCCCACCCCTTTCCCTGTAGAACATTTGAGGACTTTCTTCATGAGAGTCTGGTGGAGTATCTGGATGTAAATGAGGAGAACGACTGTAACATTGCTTTATATGAGCACATGATCGGCAAGTGAGTACTTATAAGTCCCATAATTCAGGCCTTAAAGGTATTTGGACAGTTGAACCACACCTCAAAATGGATAGAAAACTAGTTTAGTGTTTAGCTTGAAAATGTGACTTCTTTCAAATAAATGTTACCTGGTGTCTTTTTTTTATCTGATATAATTTATCTGTAGGGAAGCATACTATATCTGTAGCATATTATTTGTCCTAATAATTTTAGAGAATTTGATTTAAAGGGTTAGTTCACCCAAAAATGAAAATTTGCCTATTATTTACTCACCCTCAAGTCATCCTAGGTGTATATGACATTCCTCTTTCAGACGAATAAAATCGGAGTTATATTAAAAAAGTCCTGGCTAATCCAAGCTTTATAATGGCAGTGAATTGTTGTTTCGTTTATGAAGTCCATACAAGTGCATCTATCCATCATATAACTGCTCCACACGGCTCCGGGGAGTTAATAAAGGCCTTCTGAAGCGAAGTGGCGCATTTGTGTAAGAACTTTATAGTCTAAAATAACTAACTTCCGGTGGAAAGCCGTACGCAATTTGACTTCCGGCAAAAGAGTGACCCCCTGATGCGATGTATAGAACCATCGCAAGCTTTGACGCCTCTCGCAGATAGGGCTGATCAACAAACTCAAGCACCTCTTCTCTTATATCGAAATCCTCCGCCATTTCTCTTTAAAAATTCTCGTTTTAGACTCTAATTCATGGCCGGTGTTTTGTTTTGCTCTATCCTCTGCACTTCTGCGTTCGTCAATGCACATGTGTCAAGGGTTACTCTTTCGCTGTAAATTGATGCATACGGCAATCCGCCGGAAGTTAGTTATTTTAGTCAATAAAGTTTTAAATATGGATTTTTTTCTTACACAAACTCTCCACTTCACTTCAGAATGCATTTTTAACCCCCCTGAGCCGTGTGGAGCAGTTATATGATGGATAAATGCATTTTTATGGACTTCATAAACGAAACAACAATTCATTCCCATTATAATGCTTGGATTAGCCAGGACTTTTTTAATATAACTCCGATTGTATTCGTCTGAAAGAAGAATGTCATATACACCTAGGATGAATTGAGGGTGAGTAAATCATGGGCTAGTTTTCATTTTTGGGTAAACTAACCCTTTAATGCACTGTGAACTAACATGAACAAACAATGACTGACTGCATTTTTATTAACTATCATTAACAAAGATTAATAAATACTGTAACAAATGTATTACTCATGGTTAGTTCATATTAGTTAATACATTAACTAATGTTAACAAATGAAACCTTATTGTAAAGTGTTACCATAAATTATAATATAAGTATCAGTTGCTACTGGATATTTAATTGTACATGCAATATTTTAGTTTTTAGGGTTTCATTTTTAATTTATTTTATAGACAAAATTATATAGAATTTTATTATCAGCCTTAACATCAATAACTATTGACTTATCAATACTGGCCAGAAATTCAGTTAGCGTTTCTAACACTATTTTTGGACACTTATATATCTAAACATTCCAAATAATACAGTTTACAGTCACTATACATGTTATCCATATTAACCCAAATAAAGATTTCATACAAATAAACAATAAAGAAATTGTATTCAGTTTCAAGCTTGTGAATATGCTATACGTGTTTTATATAGGGAGACAACCCATTTGGAGATTGAGCCGTTCACGCTGCTGGGGGTCTGCGCTGGTTTGATTCCTTATCCTCATCATAACCAGTCCCCCAGAAACACCTACCAGTGTGCTATGGGCAAGCAGGCTATGGGTAAGACTACTACAGTCTCCATCTCCAAACATCCCGGAGGACCAGTCGCACTTACAAACGCAGACATCCACACACACTCCTATTCAGTCACAGACACACTCACTTTCACACTGACATTCAAAACCTTTGACGCACACACCACATTCTGTATGTATGTGGACATCAAACATCGCCTGCTTGCGTAGTCATGCTTTTGTGAGTGTGTGTGTGTGTGTGTGTGTGTGTGTGGAGGCCTTTCCCTGCCAGTGTCTCTGAGTGTCATTAGGCATTCATTGTGTCCTGAGCTCAGTGTGCGGAGCAGGGTTAGTGTGCTCAGCTGCGCAAGAGGGAGAGAGAGCACACACACTCCGCTGCCCTGGTTACCAAAACTACTTAAACCTCTCCTGGCCACCACCCCCATTACAAAACCACTGAGACTGCTACTATATTTGGCCCAATATCCTCAGCCTTGTCGTCTTTTTTCTGGACGGACAGCCCCATACATGTGCAAATCCAGTTGTGTGGCCCCAGCACTATTATCACACACTGTGTGCTTGTACCCTGATTGTGGAGTAATAGCATCTGACAAATGTCAAGGCCTCAAGGGACGACGGCTATTATACTATAACCTAACCCCCCCCTCTTCTATCTCCGCCATGCTAAATCTCCACCCCAGAGATTTTAACACTGCCGACACCAGCCTTCTCATCAACACCCCTCAGACAGTCAGTTAAATGTGATTAGATGTGCATTAGTTGTTTCATATTGTTTGAATTGGATATTTGAATGAAGTTGCAACAAAACCCTTTAAGTTAAGAAAACCCTTAGTAGTAATTGTAAAGGATTTTCTGGTAATATTTTACAGTAAGGATCTATACATTGACATTTGTTAATGCAGTATCCATGACTAATAAATACTGCAAAAAAATCATTTCATGATGATAATGGTCATGATGTTAAAAATGTATTTGTATATATACAAATTAGCATGTAATGCATTATGATTGAACATAAATTTAACAATGAACACTAGCATATTATTAATCGTTTATTGTTAGTTCGTGGTAATGCATTATTTAATGTTAAAGGGATAGTTAACCCAAATGTGAAACATTATTAATTATTTATTCACCCTCACATTGTTCCAAACCTGTATGATCTTCTTTATTTTGTGGAACATAAAAGAATATTTTTTTTATTTCCAACATTTTTCAAAATAATTTATTTTGTATTCTGCCGAAAAAAAGAAAGTTTGGAACAACATGAGGGTGAGCAAATGAGAGTTTTCATTTTTGAGTGGATCAATCTATCTATTCAAATTGAACCTTAAAGGAACACTCCACCGTTTTTATAAATAGGGCTTATTCAACATCTTTCCTACAATTAGATATGTGGGCAAATGCATTTTTGTCACAGTGCATGCATTGTTTTAGTTTGGCAGGGTCGCCGCTAGCTTAGCTTAGCATAATGAATGGAATCCTATGTTGCCAGCTAGCATGTCCCGAGTAAAAGTGATCCAAAAAAACAAAAAAACCCACCTAATTACTTCTTGTGGCCTGCGTATTCACAACGAATACAAATAGCGATGCAGATTAAGACTAGGCGATTTCCTAGGCAGATATTTACTTGGGACTATATTATGGGGAAGCACAGGCGAAGCACTGCTACTTGGGCGCAGAGATATCACGCAACACATGAAATCCCCAAACTTAATCTGCATCGCTATTTGTATTTGTTGTGAATACGCAGGCCACAAGAAGTAATTAGGTGGGGTTTTTTTTGTTTTTTTGGATCACTTTTCTGGCAACATAGGATTCCATTCATTATGCTAAACTAAGCTAGCGCCGACCCTGCCAAACTAAAACAATGTATGCAAACAAAAATGCCCTTGCCCACATATCTAAATGTAGGAAAGAAGTTGAATAAGCCCTATTTCTAAAAACGGTGGAGTGTTCCTTTAAGTGTCACCACCTTTAACTGGCTGAAGGTTTTTCCCTTTTGAATGTTTTTTCAATTACTAAAATGTTTTTTTTTTTCTTATTCCAAAATGTTGCTACTGTATGTCAAATAAAGCAATGTTAAAAATACAGCATAATACATAGTATAATGTATTATATATGACATTTATTAGCCAATACAAAGTGACAAAAAGCCCCAAATAAATGATATTATATAAAATATATTACGATATTAACTCATTTATATACTGAGGGAGCATTAAGTTATCATTTACCCTCTTTTACATCTTGCTTTTAAGGTTTTGCTCAACTTCATTTCTACTCTGTTTCTGATCAGGAACTATTGGTTATAACCAGAGGAACCGTATAGACACCCTAATGTACCTGCTGGCGTACCCACAGAAGCCCATGGTGAAGACGAAGACTATCGAGCTGATTGACTTTGAGAAGCTGCCCGCTGGCCAGAACGCCACTGTGGCTGTAATGAGCTACAGTGGGTATGATATAGAAGATGCCCTTGTGATCAATAAGGCATCTCTTGACAGAGGTAAGAACTAAACACTTAATGCTGCTTGCTTAAAAAAAAACCTGTTATTAACTTTCTGAATGCTGCTTGCTTAAAAAAACCCTGTTATTAACTTTCTGAAGTGCATTTCCACATGAAATTGAAAAATAAATCTGAGAGACAAGGGGTCTTAGAGGGGGAAAAGAGCCATTTTCTTCTATTTTTTTCATTGTTCATTGTCTTCTGTTGTTCCTCTGTCTTGTAAAAGGCTTTGGTAGATGTTTGGTGTACAAGAATGCTAAGTGCACCTTGAGGCGGTACACTAACCAGACCTTTGACAAGGTGATGGGTCCGATGCTGGACGCCGAAACACGCAAGCCCATTTGGAGACACAGCATTCTGGACGCTGACGGCATCTGCTCGCCTGGTAAGACTCTTTAGAAAGAACTAGATTTCAGCCGAATAATCTTTAATATGTTGATCTAAGGATATGTAGTGAAGTTTTGTACGTCACATCTCTCTCAGGTGAGAAGGTCGAGAACAAGCAGGTGCTGGTGAATAAGTCCATGCCCACTGTCACCCAAACTCCACTGGAGGGCAGCGCCCAGCCAGGCCAACCCCAATACAGAGATGTGCCAGTCTCGTAAGAAACTAATTAAATAAAATTAGAACCCCACTGTGCAATATTCCTACAGTTTTATTTGAAATGTAGTCTGACTAAAGTGTCCAACACCAACCAAAATATGTACTTTCTTCATTCTATAGGTACAAAGGAACGACAGACTCCTACATTGAGAAGGTGATGATCTCCTCCAATGCTGAGGACGCCTTCTTAATCAAGATCCTGCTCAGGCAGACACGTAGACCAGAGATCGGAGACAAGTTCAGCAGTCGACATGGGCAGAAAGGTACTGCAGCATCCTTCCTGTTCTTTTCCCCGACCGGCATATTGTCCTCTGCTTTAGGAGATGCTAGCGGGTAAAACACAGTTTCAGCATTGTGCCAAAATTAAGACAATGAATCCGCCTCAATAACAAGTGGAAAGAGATGTTACTAAACTTGCTTTGTGATGTCAGTTTTATTTTCAATGTCCAAGCTATATCGTCTCAGCTGGCCCTCCCATCCTCTTCAACTTTTTTTCCACTGCCCGTTTTTCAATTAATTAGCTTGTTGTCCCATGCCAGACTATGCAAATTTATAACAGCAGCGGCGCAGTCCTGGGAAAGTGTTTACAGCCCCCATTGTTTTCGAGCACCTCCGCTGAGAGAGCTGGTCAGTATGATGTTTTAATCAGAGCGTTAACTGGCGCCATGCATAATTCACTCATTTCATTAGCGGAGGTCGTCCACTGGCACTCATCACGGGACGTGACAGTGAGGAGGGGTCAGGGAGGGGTTAGCCGCGAACCGCCCGAGATGCTATTTACTGCTCTTTTTAAAGGAGCTTTTGGTATTTAAAGGAGCAGGCAAGTGTCGGTGGACCAGGATAACACAGGGCAGCTAATTGTTGTTGTGAAGGATAGTGCCGTTCTCTTGAATGTCTTTTGTGTGTTTAGAGGCAGGCTTTTATTGAACGGTCCCACTTGGAGAAGTTGAGCTGTGTTTTCCAGAGGTGTGTGACTGCGCTGCCAACCGCTCCGTAATGTTCTGCAGGAATTATTCATTTACTTTTCTCTATTGCCTCACAGTGTTTGTGGTGCGAATGTGCGCACTAAACGGGTGCTTTTTGTCATAAAATTCGTTCGAGAGAGTGCTGTACTTCAAAGAAAGAGATTTGGCTACCTTTTGGGTCGAAAGAAAGCCTATTAAAGACGTCCCACCGTGGTTTGGAGCCATTGGCTTTCAGCAAGTTTTGTCTTACTCATTTTAAACCCCTCCTTCGTCCCGCACCCCCATTCTGACCAGCCTCTACCGCCCTCATAAGATCCGGTCACCAGAGAACGATAGGTTAATTATTTACCGGTGACCCAAACACACACCGAAGCGCGCACACACACATACATATACGGACACACACACTCTGATACTCACACAGCTGTCTTGGCAGGGTCCATTGTGCGAGCCGCCACAGAGGGGCTGTATAGCCAGTGATGGAGGGCCATGGACTCTTACTGCTGTCCTGCTTTTCTTTGCTGATTTCATGCCTCTTTTATCATTCACTCTCGCACAAAACAAACAACACAGAGGATGTGTGCTATGGGAACCGCTCTCGCTTACCTCTCTGCTTCTGTCTTGCTCTTGCTCATTTTCTTTCGTCCTCCCCTAGGAAATCCTACTAGGGCTCCTGCTAACAACATTTTGATCACTGATTTGTTTTGTTCAGTTAACAGTTATTTCCTGTATTTAAAATGTTATTTGACCACTTGTATTCTCTAAAAAACAAACTACCGTTCAAAAGTAAGATTTTTTTTTTCAGCAAGGATTTATTACATTTATCAAAAGCGACAATAAAGACATTTATAATGTACAAAAGACTTCCATTTCAAACAAATGCTGTTCTTTTGAACTTTCTATTCATCAAAGAATCCTTTAAAAAAGTATCACTGTTTCCACAAAAATATTAAGCAGTACAATTCTTCTTCGTTGATAAGAGAAGAAATGTTTCTTGAGCACCAAATCCGCATATTAGAATGATTTCTGAAGGATCATGTGAAGACGAGTAATGATGCTGAAAATTCAGCTTTGCCATCACCGGAATAAATAATGTTTTAAAATTAGTGCTGGGGAAAAATTAATCATGATTAATCGCATCCAAAATAAAAGTTTGTGTTTACATAATATGTGTGTGTACTGTGTATAATTATTATGTATATATAAATACACACACATACATGTTTATATTTAAGAAATATGTTATAATTTTATTAAATTATATTTATATATAATATAAATTATATATACAGTATATACAAGCAAGTATTTCAATTATATACATAATAATTATACACAGTACACACATATATTATGTAAACACAAACTTTTATTTTGGATGCGATTAATCACAATAAATTTTCCCCCTGCACTATTTAAAATACATTCAAATAGAAAACCGATATTTTAAGTTGTAATAATTTTTCACTATTTTACTGTTTTTGTATTTTTGACCAAATAAATGCAGCCTTAATCATTTTTTCTTAACTTTTGAACGGTAGTGTAACTGTTACAATTTGGGCTACAATTAAGAGCTATTTTTATATTCAATTAAATTAAGTTCTATTTTATTATATTCTAATTTATTTATTTATTTTATTGCCAAAAAAACTGAAACAAAACATTTACTACCATAAATTGACATCACTGCCAGATGTCTCCTTGATTATCGATAATGAAATTCGTTGATAAATATTTTCATTTATTTTTGCTGTTTCATTGTTGCAGACCTTTAGGCAATTATTTCGTCTTGCATTAAACATTTAATCAAAATAGAGTAATTGTAGTAAGTCTGTGCAAAATTATATTTGTGATTTTAACAATTTCCAGTATGAAAAACTGATATGTGAATATGGTATAGCAATATATATATTTTTTTAAGATATATTTCATAGTCCAAGTTCTCAAGAGGCCAGATTTTTTTCTTTTGCATATGTATGTATTGCTCTCCTCAGCTGAACCTTTCTTTGTGTGCTCTATGGTAAAGGGGAAACTATGGGTGTATAATCCCCTTCTCACTGTCCAGCTAAGCACCTCTCCTCACTTCCTGCCCCTGTTCTTCTCTCTTTTATCACTTGCAAATGGCCCAATAATGTGTTTGCTCTGGCTGCGGGAAGAGTGAGGAGCTCTTCTGCAAACATTTACACTCTCACTGACTGCTTTGGACCACTTTCACTCCGTCCTGCAGTCTGAATTTCCAATGGTTCCACTTCAGTAGCGCTGAATACGTCTGCTTTATAGGCCGTTGAACAAGATGAGTTACACAAACCTCACACTTTCTCATCTAGCATTTGTATGTGATTGAATTCACTCAAAACTCAATTAAACTTTATGGGAAAGGTTTGCTCTATCAGGGTGGAGTTAGCATTCCTTGCAGCCAGTTTGAATATAGGGATGTCTTTGATTCAAATTTTTGGAATTAAATGCATTTTCTGCATCTGTAAATAATATCGTCCACTCTCTCTGTAACAGGTGTGTGTGGACTGATCGTTCCTCAAGAGGACATGCCCTTCTGTGACACCGGTATCTGTCCTGACATCATCATGAACCCTCACGGTTATCCCTCCAGAATGACTGTACGTCCTTTCCCATCATCAGATTATAAATGATGTTTATCTTTTAATGAATTGTTCCAAATACTACCAAAAAAAACTTTTGGTAACAGTTTTTGATGGTCTGCTTTAGACATTCAACTAACTATAAGTAACTTTGCGACTTCATGTCAACTAACTCTTATTAGAGTATTAGTAAACTGTCTGCTTAATATCTGCTAACACTTTATTTGGATGCTCCCACAACAGACATTGTAACTTTGCAACTACATATCATCTAATTCTACTAAACGAACCCTAACACCTAAGTCTACTAATACTCTGAGAGTTAGTTGACGTGTAGTTGCAAAGTTACTTATAGTTAGTAGAATGTCTAAAGTGGACCATCGAAAGTGTAACCAAACTTTTTATTTTAACATTTTTAAGGATTTTATATAGAACATTTTTATAATAATCCCTACTAAACTGTATAACTTTGTGGTATTCCAGGAAACCGATCAAAATCAATATTTTAAGTCCATTTATGTGGTAATAAGCAGGATAAAGCACATCAGCTGTTGTCTGGCTATCACCAGACCAAGCTCAATTTAAAGGTGCTCTAAGCGATCCTGGGTGGAGTAAATTCTTGTTGACGTTCGAAGTGTTGTCAAACAAAACAGAGGCTAGCTAGACCCTTCCTCCTCCTCCCCCTCCCCTCCGTGCTTCCTGATTGGAAGCCCTTCTGCCACCGGAGTTTTAGCCACCTTTCGAAGGCTTTTCCAATGTAAATTCGGGACTTTGCGCGTCCTTGTCCTTTTCGTTGCAAGTTGTTCATCAGAACGTCGTCTCTTTGGTCGTGTGTCGGCCATATCAAAATCATATAATTCGAACTTCCCTCTTTATGCTTCTCTGTTCTACACACCCCCCTTCATGTGCACGCGCACTAACCCCAAACCTCCACCCCCAAATCAGTCTTGTCGGTTATTGGCTGGAGCACTGTTTATTATTTTTCGTTGTCCAGACTGCCCAAGCTTGTTTTTGTTGCCGTTTGTGGAGCTTGTGCTGACTACAGAGACCGTGTTTTTTTACAGTGTGTTCAGGGGAAAGGCAGCTAGCGGATAGTGAGGAGATGTTTGCTGTATGTGATAAAAACATTTTTGGCCTAAAAAAAGCGTGACATCGCTTATAGCACCTTTAAGATTGAACATTGGTCTGGGGAGTCTGCTCTGTATTTTCTATTTAAGAGGCGTGATAAACGAGCATAATTCAAATGACTCTGTACGCAATTGGATAGTCCTTCAACCAACCAGACCACAAGAGGTGTGATCAACGGGCAACAAACCCATCACTTCTCTATCCTTCATCGTGTTAAACGATGTGTAACAAAGTGTAACAGAAGCAGTAGAAATTAATGTACAGGTTTCCAGACTGAGTTGAAGGGCGAAATCAAATCGCCAGCAGATCAGGCTGGGTTTACCCAGTATACATCAGCTGGCTATTTTGCAATAAAACATATTCCTTTTAATAGCTGAGATTTGTTTTAATTCAATACTTGTTTTATTGCTCAGATTTTTTAAAGTACACTACCATTCAAAAGTTTGGAGTTGGTAAGAATTTTTTTTATTTAAATGTGAGTGTCTTATGCTCACCAAGGCTGCATTCTTTTATAAAAGTGCAGAGAAAAAAACAGTAATATTGCAAAATATTATTACAATTTAAATCGAATTATCAGCATCATTACTCCAGTCTTCAGTGTCACGTGATCCTTTAGAAATCATTCTAATATGCTGATTTGTTGCTCAAGATTTTTTCAGGATGAATCGAGAGTTCAAAAGAACAGCATTTATTTAAAATAGACATCTTTTGAAACTTTATAGATGTATTTCCTGCCACTTTTGATGCATCCTTGCTGAGTAAAAGTATTAATTTCTTTTAATTAAAGAAATATTACTGGACATAAACTTTTGAACAGTAGTGTATTTCTAGAAAAGATGTTCCTGTTTACCTAAAAATGTCACTTTTTTTCTTTTCTTGTGGTCCCATTCAATGCAGTTTTCAGAGATATTAATTCCCCCACGGTTTCTAATTTTGAACACTGTGTTTGGGTGCACACAGCAGGCGTCATATAGGAAATTGTTTGAGCCAAGTAAAAGATTCCTCTCAGTGACAGAGAGGGGTCAAAGATCTTCCGGCTCTTTCTGTGCGTGACCTCAGTAAAGGCTACTGTCGTGCAGCGGTGCGTGACCTCAACATGATGTCACACTCACATTCACCAGCTGCAGTGTCAGGAAGGGGAAAACTGGGGCATCTACTCTGTCCTACAGAGAATCTACACTTCTGCATTAAAGAAATGTGTTTAGCGTCCCATGATTATCAGTTGCCTGGTTTATTCTGTGTCAGGTTGGGAAGCTGATTGAGCTGTTGGCGGGAAAAGCAGGGGTGCTGGATGGGCGTTTTCACTATGGCACTGCTTTCGGGGGCAGTAAAGTGAAGGACGTTTGTGAGGATCTTATCCGCTATGGATACAATTACCAGGGCAAGGATTATGTCACCTCGGGCATCACAGGGTAAACATTTAATTGTTCGCTTACACAATCATTTATATTTCACAAATACAAGTTTGCTTCACAGTTTAGTTATTAAATCTTAGTTTAAAGGGTTAGTTCACTCAAAAATGAAAATTCTGTCATTAATTACTCTCATGAGTCATGACCAGTGCTTAAAAACGGAAAAAAATATCAATCGGTTCACTCCGAGCAGAATCGATATTTTAACGTTTCCGTTTTTGCGTTCCTCATTAAACATTACTGTTCCGAAAACGGTTTGATTTGAAAAAATAACGGTTAATAACGTTGTTTTAATTTAGCCTATACTTTAAACAAATATGCATAAATAAAGACTTATTTTCACTCAATAATAATATAACGCATGATAATTAAACTTGAATATTTATTTCATAACATTTTTAAAACTACAACAGAAATACATGCATTAATTACAAAGCATAAACAGCGG
Organism: Gobio gobio; assembly: GCF_949357685.1. Classification (NCBI taxonomy): domain Eukaryota; kingdom Metazoa; phylum Chordata; class Actinopteri; order Cypriniformes; family Gobionidae; genus Gobio; species Gobio gobio. The sequence goes on along the minus strand of NC_137115.1, from coordinate 40,433,322 downwards.
GACTAATATTGACCTGTTTTAATGGAGCGGAAAGTGGCCCTCTTATGCCTAATTCTTTTCAGAAGAGTGATAAGATTCTTTGTACATAACTTTTTTTTCAACACGACTTGTTTTAAAAACTGCATGAATAAAGAATAAATAAACTGGATAGCCATTGCTCTTTTAATGCACTGTCAACTGGTAATTTCAAAGCAAACACTGCTCAACACGTCCTTGCATCACATAATCAAATTCAGTCAGCTAATAAAGCTTGATCATTTAATGCAATATAACATACCATTTAATACGAAGCATCAACCTTCTATATAGAAAACATTGACCTGTCCTGTATTGGCAATCTGAAAGACTAGGAAAAATCTTTGATAGATGCTAGTAACCTACTTGGATAGGCTTAAACGAAATCCACAAACTAGCCTAAATCAGACTATTTGAGCTTAAAGTCCGTACTGCTTATTTAAACATACAAAAAGAATGTCCTCCAATACCTGCGCTTTCATTGTAGTGGGGAAAGAAATGTACTTGAGGCATGAAAATCCGCGCTCACACTGACTTGCGTAGCGGTAGATTCATAGATGACTGGTGCGCGGGCATTTCACTCACGCTTGATCCGTCAACGTCACATGCTGTACTACTCTATTCATTATTGGTCACTGCCAAATTACAATATTAAAGAGAACGATAAAATAACGTTATTAACCGGTTAATGGTCATTTCAAATTAACGTTTCTGTTCAGAACGATTCAAATTGATTTCGTTTTCGTTTTTGTTCCTCTTAAAATTTTGTTCGTTTCCGGTTTTCGTTTTCGTTCCTTGAACCGGTTCAGAGCCCTGCTCATGACCTTCCAAACCCGTAAGACCTTCGTTCATCTTCGGAAGTTCGGAAGTTTTTGATGAAATCCCCTCCATTGACTGCAGCATTATTACCACTTTCAAGGGCCAGAAAGGTAAAGACATTGTTAAATTAGGTCCACCTGACTCCAGTGGTTCAACCTTAATGTTATAAAGTGTCAAGAATATTTTCTGTGCGCAAAATATAACGACTTTATTCAACAATTTCTTCTCTGACGCCGTTCACGTTGTGTAAACAGTGCAGCGCTTCCAGATTCTACATCAGAACGCCAGCTCTGTATTGGCCCGCTCCTGCGTCAGCATCACACGCATGTATCATGGTGCTCACATGAACAGTGTCAGAGACTCGTATGGAACAGAAAAAATGGTTGAATAAAGTTTTTATTTTTTTTGTGCACAAAATGTATTCTCATCGCTTCATAACATTTTAAGGTTGAACCACTGTAGTCACATGGACTATTTTAATGATGTCTTTCCTACCTTTCTGGGCCTTGAAAGTGGTAATAACATTGCAGTCTATGTGGGGTCAGAGAGCTCTCAGATTTCATCAAAAATATCTTAATTTGTGTTCCAAAGATGAACGAATGACTTACGGGTTTGGAACGTCATGAGGGTGAGTAATTAATGACAACATTTTTATGGGTGATCTAACCTTTTAATATTGATTTCAATAATTGTGAAATTCACAGATAATGGTAATATGTACCTTAAATGCACTGCAAGTCGCTTTGGATAAAAGCGTCTGCCAAATGCATACATTTAATGCATGTACATGTTAATTATATTTGAATATAAGTATATTGCAAAAATCAAAAGAGCCACCAGAGGGTGTTTTCCCAATGGCACTTTACTGTAATTAATGAATTATTATTATTTGCTCTTAGGGAACCTCTGGAAGCCTACATCTACTTCGGTCCAGTCTATTATCAGAAACTGAAGCACATGGTGCTGGATAAAATGCATGCCAGAGCACGTGGTCCGAGAGCGGTACTCACTAGGTAAGAAAAGCAAAATTGTGTGTCCTCAAAAATTTCACTTGTAAAGTCTGCTCAGTAAGGTAATTGTATTATTCTGGATTTAATTTAATGTAATGTAACTTAATGGTTATCTTAATGCAGGCAGCCCACTGAGGGTCGTTCCAGGGATGGTGGTCTCCGTCTGGGAGAGATGGAAAGAGACTGTCTCATTGGTTACGGAGCCAGCATGCTGCTGCTTGAGCGGCTGATGATCTCCAGTGATGCTTTTGAGGTGGACGTGTGTGGGCAGTGTGGCTTGCTGGGATATTCAGGATGGTCAGTAAAATTGTGCAAAAAAAGGGGCAATAACTATTAAAATATGATTGAATTATCAAGAATAATCAAATGCATTAAAGAGATTCATTAGTGAGTTTTCTGTCTGTTTATGGCAGGTGTCATTACTGCAAGTCTTCGTGTCATGTGTCGTCTCTACGAATTCCATATGCCTGCAAACTGCTCTTCCAAGAACTGCAGTCCATGAACATCATCCCTCGCCTCAAACTGGCTCGCTACAACGAGTGAAGGAGAGCGATTACAGCAATTCACCAAAGCTTTCCGCACAGAGGTGGATGCATAATACTAACGACTGCGTAAAACATTGTTGAAGCCTCGAGTGAGGCTTTGAAGGATCATTTCATTTTTGTTAAACATCTTGTATCTTATCAAAAAGATATTTGTTTATATATATATAAAGTGCCTGCTTGAATGTTGTTGTTTTTTTGCTTTGACTTGCTTGGAATTCATTGAGAATTTGCATTTTCTTTAGTTTATGTAAAATATGTCCTAAATATGTAGATTTATTTGTTACAGTTTAATTTCAGAATAATAATGTTTGGTTTACAATAAACTAATAAATTGTAAATGTAAATTATGAAAAATGTCTACATTTTGGTGTTTTTTTGTCTCTTTTTCTTAAGATCAATCATCAGGAAGTTTTGGGGGTGGAAGTATTGAGCAATCCTGATGAAGTGTTAATGTGACAACGCTGACAGCAGAAAGGAGCTTGTTGTTACATTGACCACCTTACCACTTTGCTGCTATTTTTTTTTTTTTTTTTACACTAAATCATCCACTATTCAGAGATTGCTCCCACCCACCAAGCAGCCGTGGAAGGCTTTGATTGGAAGAATGCATCTCACATCGGTAGAATGGGCACTGACAGTGCGGCTTGCTCACTGGTTGGGGGGGTATAAGGGTCTGAGGGTGTCTCTCTTTGCCGGCTGCACCTGTCCTAGCTAATGAGGGGCTAATGAGACTGAGAGTAGACGAACAGAAAAAGGAAGTCTTCTGAGGAGAGGATGCAAAGATTCCCTTCCTCCTCCCTCTTTTCCTTCACAGCCTCCATCTTTAAAACTGTAATTAAGGACATTTTCATTGATGTTTGGCTCTCTCTCGCCATCCACTTCCCAGCTTGTTAGAGGTGCTGGTAAATCTATACAGTTTCAAATGACTGCTGGGATATTGGCCTTTTGATGAAGCTTTCTATTTGTTTTTGTTTTTTCCCTGTTTCTTTGATGGATTGTACTATTAGTTCTATTTTATTTTTGTATTGTTTTGTTGTTGATTCCGTACTTATTGTCGGGATGAGAGGAACGTTTGGAGATTCTTTTGTTTTTAAAAGAATTCTCATGCTCACCAAGGCTGCATTTATTTGATCAAATGCATTAGAAACTGTAGTGCTGTGAAATGGTATTAAAAGTCAAAATAACTTGTTTTATGTTTTATGTTTTAAAATGTAATTCATTCCTGCAATGGCAAAAGTTTTTAGCAGCCATTAGGGCCGGTTATCGTTCTGTTTATTTTAAGTACGCTGCAGTTTTGTTGTCTCACTCTTTAATGCAGGATGGATTTTGATTGGCCGTTGATAATTTTTGTTCACCTGCTGAGGGGGAAAAAACTTTCCGAAAGTGATTTCAATGATTTTGTTTCTCTGTGCCATTATCGTTGTAGTTGTGGTGTTGACTCTGCTAGTCTTTTTTTATATTTAGAACTATATCTTTTTATCGTTATAGTTATCGTTCTTGCTGTGAACGGGCATTTACTCCAATCTTCAGCATCACATGATCCTTCAGAAATCATTTAAATATGCTGATTTGGTGCTCAAGAATTTTATTCAGGATTTTTAAAATCAATTTAATGCATCCTTGCTGAATAAAAGTATCAATTTCATGTATACTGTAAACTGCCACTTATGATTTAGTGTTGGTTTGCATATACCCCCCCCCCCCCCCCCCCCCCCAAACGGAATATTTTTTTTTTAGATGATAAAATGTCACCAATGGTATCTGCAGACAAATGAACCACTTTGAAATATGAAAATACGTTTAAACTTCTACAATATCAAATAAGTCAGTTCTCAAGTTCACACGCGTTTCTTCGTGAAGCGATTGATCACATTATCCATCATCTATAGACATTTTCCACTAATGTTTGACAACCAGAAAGTGTCCAAATACGATTTAATCAGTGTATATATGTTGCTGGAGAAATAATTAATCTAATGCGATGACCTACTCATAAATGACTTAAGTGTCCAAACAAATTTCAGGGGCCACCGTACAGCCGCTTGTTCCATCAAAACCTCAAATGCCAAATAAATATCTCCAGCAGAAGTCTGACCTCCATGCAGCGAGGAGGCCGTCGCCTGCGCAGTCTATAGGTGTAGGAGCGAGCGTTCCTCTGCCATCCAGCAAGTGGGGAGCAGTTCCACCATAATCCCCCTTTCTCCTACTCACTCTCTCTTTCCCCCGTGGTTCCATTCATATTCTAATCACAGCTTTCCCTTCTGCAGTTTGTAGGCACTCCATCAGAGCCCTCCCTGCCTCAGGCTCTACACTTTTACTTCCCCCTTTTGTGGCTGTGCTCTCCTCCCGGCACACTAAAATAAGGTTGCTTCAAGGAGAGAGAGAGAAGGGGAGGGGGGTCCACCAAACTTTCTCTATCCAGTTTTGCCAATGGCCTGTGAAGTTTCTGGACGTTTGCTTTCAAAAGATGACGATGAACATGTTTGCGTGAGACTCTGACGTTGTTTTTTTACGTTCTAATCGCTGATTTAAATGAACTCCACTTTCACGCGCCTGTTTCCAGACCTGTTAGCGGCGTCGCAGACATCAAAAAAGTTCTGCGATGGGCCAAAAAAGTGGCCCTTGGATGGAGAACTTTAAAACTAAAGCAGCAGGGGCAGAGTGTGTATGTGCGTGTGAGGAGAGGGTACGAAAACGTATTAAAGGCTATAATGGGAGACGGGGAGGCCACAGTGCTGGGATTGCGTAGATCTAAGCCTCTTTTTTTTCTGGGAAGGGAGCTTTTCTTATTCAAAACAGCCCCACAAAAGACTTCCAGTGAGCCTTGCCACATCCCCATCTGACTCGAAGCCATTCATCAGCCTGCCGAGCCTATCAATGACATGTCCCCCATCAGGGCTCCTATAAAATCAGCCCCTTTCCCATGAAACATCAGCAAACATTTTGACGGCTCTGGCTTTTCCCCCGCTGGATCTCTGGAGTCTGTGACCCCCCCACCCCACCCCACCCGCTCCTACAACCCACACCCCCACCTCCATCACCACCGCCACCCTCTCCACGGACCTCACATCTTATGCATCTCTTCGACGGGCAGTTCTCTCGGAGAGACGGAGGGAGCTGAGGAGGGGGAGTCCAGCACGGAGCCATTTTCTCAGAGGAGCCCCTGGAACGTGCATGGGAAGAGGATGCATTGTGGGCTGCTGGAAGAGCCTGACATGGATTCCACAGGTTGGTTCCTGCTGCACCGCTGTGACACTGGGACGTCTGGGATCTGGGCACTTTTGGAACGCGAAACGGGCCTTGGGATTTTCTGACCTGAGATTGGCATCAGAAAAAGTTATTTATTCTAACGTCAGGGAAGCTCTTGAATCTAGTTCACCGAGAGATAAGTTGGCATGTTTTTTGGCCACGTTTTGAATCGCTCCGGATGGGTGTGCTTCTGCTGAGAGTATTGTTTTACACGGTTTTGGGACTATGTAAAGTGGACGGCGTCTTTACGGAGTAGCAATATGACCCTAAATTGAGACTAAACTCACGCAAGGTCACAGTTCTGAGTTTGTTGTCCAGTTTAATAGTTTTTTTTTTTTTTTTTAATGATGCACCTGCTCAAGCCAAGTTTTGACTTGAGTCATAACTGCACTCGGTACTATTGGTAAATATATAATTGCTTCTCCTGGAGGTATAAATTCGTAAAGACAACATTATTTCGTACAGAATATGCCTAGCCGTAGTTTTTTAACCACAAAACGTGTCTAAAATGTAACATTCCACGTGGCTTCAAAAAGCAGTGTTACCCATCGTTCAATCCTGTTGTTTTGTGGGTAAAAAAGTTAATTATTAGATATTTGGGTGACACTTTTCCACGCTGATATTCAGCGCATGATTATTAATGATCACGGATCAGTCTCGCCTTTTAGATTGGATTTAATCCAATTATTTAGAGAACTACTTAAACCGTTCACAGAGCAAATGATTCAATTACAGACTGAAAATCTGATCTCAACTGACTTCCAGCCAACACTGGTGGAGATTAATTCGATTGTGAGGAGAAAAAAAGAGATTTCTTGAGCTTCAAAATAACAGCTGCAGAATAAAAACAATAGGCTACTTTTTCATTTAAATGAAATAAAATGTCAGCAAAAGTTGGCGTTTCAAAGCATGTTAATATTTGAAATAGTTTAGACAGCCTGTTATCATTGATGGTTGCCTTTTAAAAATGGCCTTATAAAATATGCTGTAATTCAAGGAATATTTCACATTTGAAGTAAATTGAACTTGTTTATATTTTTCTCCATCTCATTGCAGATTTATTTTGCCTAAATTGTGTGTTTTCATAAAATCCAAAGCCTCTCAATAACTGTCACAAAAAAGGGAAATTTAGTTTTCTAGTTAGTAAAAGAAACAAACGTTGTTCTGAACTTTAATAAATTACTATATTAATATATATAGGCTACCCCTTTATCGGGATGCATTGTGTAATGCGCAATGATCCATTTTGAAACTTCTGCATGTTTCTTGCTTTTTGAAATGAAGAGGATTTGATTATTATGCAGAAAATGAGCATATCAAAGTTGGGCCTGATTCACAGTATTTTCATCTTTTAATTTGCTACCAAACTATGAGCTCCATTCAGTTGAGAATGTAGATTTTAGCTTATTGGTCATTTCATCAAATGCAAATTTGCCTCCATTGTATATTTTAATTAAGTCAAAACGAACCTACTTCTCACTTTAGACCTGCCGTATTAGTAGTTTGAGCATGTATAATGGCTATCAAATAACTTATCCAAACAACATAACTTTCTCCATAACTTCAGCCGCCATCTGATGAGCCAGTACGCTATTGGTTGCTCAGTGACTCAGCCTTGGCATCCGATGCTAGTGACCGTTGTCATGGCCCGAGCGGAAAGACATGATTGACCGAAGTTCGAATCGAATTATAAGCGTTTCTGTCTTGTGATGTAAAGACACCAGTCGGATTACTTAGCCTACATAGCAGAAATGAGAATGGCGCTAAAAGGGTTCTGTTATGACGACACCGCTATGGAGGAGCGCGCGGAATCAATTGAGCGTGCGCGCGCCTGTAATTCGCCTCGGGAACAATGAGGGATTCCTGCAGTTCTGCTGAAAACATTTCAAATAGAATCCCAGCTGCCCAAAGATCCGCACAATCGATTGTAATTGAATTGCCCCGTCGTTATTATTCCCCTTAACTCTTTAGGCGGAGGCTGCGACACAGCCACGTTTTCTAATGTTTATTGCACTCGTCCACTGACAGTTAATGTGAACAAGAATAGCCTATATGGAATTTAAAATGATAATAAATCAACAATTACAATTCAACACATTTGCAAAATATTTCAATCTCTGAGGGAAAACGAAAAAAGACGAATAGCTAGTTACCCATTAGAATTCACATCGCGTTTATGCACCTGTTGCTTTTGCTGATGGGAATAGGATAAACTCTTGAAATATAAGGTATACGTTTAAATACAAATATAATTGAATAGAAAGGGTCTAAATTAATAGCTACACAAAACGTTTTTAGTTTCGTTTGTTTTGTAAACTACTGTTTGAAACACATTTAGGCCTATGTTGTTTAATCTAAAAAGGGGGCCTACGAGAAGACGGCCATATGCCTACGATAAAAAAAAGGGAATAATGTAAAAAATATGATTTATTTATTTTCCTCCCTTTTGCAGAGAGCTGGATTGAAAGATGTCTGAACGAAAGCGAGAGCAAGCGCTTCTCCAGCCACTCTTCTATTGGAAATATGTCCAACGACGAAAGTAAGTCATTTATCGTTATGAATAAATTAAATGAAAATAGACTGCATGAAACATGAATAATTCTGCTCAAAGAGAACATAATGTGAATGTTATTAGGAAGAAAAAAAAAGTTTTTTTTATATTAAAACTTTAATGTATTGGCTACTGTATATAAAATTGAAAATGAAAGAGAATATAGGCTATGCATTATGTATAATTTATTTATTTTATTACTGATTCTGATTGTTGTTTTTATTTTTGTAAAAGATGAAGAGAAGGAAAATAACCGAGCATCTAAGCCACATTCAACACCTGCCACATTACAATGGTGAGTCTAATTTACACCAGAAATGGACATCACTTATTTTCATCTTTACCACCACCTGACACAAATTTGAACTCTTGAAAGGTTTTTAAACCATAGTAAAACGATAGTAGGCTAGCCTAATTAACTTTGACATTTTTAATGACATCAAACAGGAGCAAATCTGTCTGGGAAAACTCCTCCTTGGGTTTGAGAAATGCAGGCTATCCTTTTGTATTGGGCTCCATTTTGTAAAATGTGACATACATTTAGGCTACTTGCTTCATAATTTTCAAACAAATCGTTCACTTTTCAAGGCATTCTAGTTTTCACAGTCCTGTTGTTTGTAAGTTGTCAGTTTCAAGTATCAGAAAGGCAACATACTTACAACCTCTCAGAGAAAGAGTTTAAATTTCAAATTCCTTATTAACTCTTTCCCCGCCATGGACGGAAAGTTCCGGATTCCCATGATTTCACTGTTAAATGGTAGAGGGCGCTATTACACATCTTCTGAAAGAGTTATGAATCTCCTGATCAAAACAGTCGAAGAAGAAGCAGAAACAAGCAATCGCATATGTAAGCATATTTAAAAATAACATTAAACAGCAAACTGTCTAATGTTACTGAATGAAATGTCGACCCAGGACGAGCTATAGGACTGTGAAGCTTTAGGGGTGTTGATTGACTCGATCTACACCATCTATGTTTTGATAATTGTTCTGAATCCGATCTGGAGGTAGTCTTTGGCAAAAACGTGTTTTTCTCAGATTTTATGCTCAAAATGTTTTGTTGTTTTTTTTAACTTACCCACATAAAATAAAATGCATTAAGCTGGAGTAAAATGATTTTTTTTAATATAAAACGGAGGCTCTGATCTTTCTTTTGACATATTGCATGTTCAGATATTCATGCAACAAAATATTCTGAGGGCCATTTTGTTTTTTGTTTTTTTTTACGCTGGTATGGAAAGAGTTAAAGGATCAGTCAATAATACGAAAAAACTTGCTCGTCCATATTGTATACTGGCAAACAAAACTAAAATCATATATATATGCCACGCCATTAATAGTGCAAGAAAATATTGCGAAAATTTCATGTTGACCATTGCTTGAAGATCACTCAAGTAAATACAGAATAACTGCATGCACTAATATTTGTTTTAGAACTCCAGCCTCTCCCCATGTTTCATGCAGAGTTATTTAATATTGACTTATGATGCCTGTCTATAGACCAGAGTTTTCTATGCACACTGACCTAACTGTATTTTCATTAGGTTGGAGGAGAACTATGAGATTGCAGAGGGTGTTTGTATTCCTCGCAGTGCACTGTACATGCATTACTTGGACTTCTGCGAGAAACTTGATTCTCAGCCGGTCAACGCTGCAAGCTTCGGGAAGGTAAAAGCCTGTATTTAACACTTCAGTGATAAAATCAAATATTCTGTCTTTCGGGATAATCATGGTTTGATGAGGTTATCAAAGGGCCTATAAAATGCATGTTCACGTGAAAGAGGAAGGAAAACATCTGTTACAAAAAAAGAAAGAAAAAGAAAAGCATGACATAATACTGGGTATTATGAAGAGCCACAGCCAGTGGTCTTTTCTTACACCTCTTCTGCAAACTCATAGCTGGACAATATAAACAATGAACATGTTCACCCTTGTTCCCACAACCCCTCAACCCACCTACTCATATAGCCACCCCCCGACACCCTTGTCCCGCTCCCCCGGGTCCTGTCGGAGGATATTGAAAAAGAGAGGGGGCCTGGATTAATGTGTAATTAAAGGAAATTTGGAAGGGTGAGATGTTGCGGAATGTTAGATCAGTGGCTGGAGCAGCGTGGGGTGTCCTTTAGGAAGGCTTCATTGATTCAGGACAAAAAAGAGAGAGAGAGCTGGACCTGCCTCCCTGTCTGCTCATTTATCAAGCCAAGCCTGACAGAAACTTCACAGCTTGGCCTCTTTTTTCATCCTGCACAATAGAGAGCTTCACTGTTTGCAAAGTTTTCTGCACCAGGAGCTGGACCAAGGAGCTCATGGACAAAAAGCAGAGAGAAAAAGAGAGATTGGCCAGAAAAGAAATGTCACTGGACATTTATGAATCGAACAAGATGATTGAGAAGATATTTTTGTCGTTGTTGTAATAGATAACACTGATGTCACAAAAGATCTGGCCGGAGAAGTTTAATAAATATGTATGTTTTTTTGTTTGTTTTTTACCTGATCTTAACAGATAATAAGACAACAGTTTCCTCAGTTAACCACACGGAGACTAGGAACCAGAGGCCAGTCAAAGTAAGTTCCTTCTCCAATATTAAAGTACTTTTGTATCTTTTCCAGTTTATCATATCACTTTAAATATGCTTTGTCAAGTTGGTGACAATCTGAAACTGAGCCTAGTGGAGTCAATATTACTTCCAAAAAATAATAATTAATGATAATTCATTTGTACAATTATTAATTTTTCCATTTACCTATCCACCCTCATTTTACCAAACTCTGAAATATTTTTTGTCCTGTGAAGTAGGAGGAGTTATTTAAAAAGTGTATTTAAAATGTATTTATGTATATATTACTCACTAGTCAAAAGTTTGGAATTATTGAGATTTTTTTGTTTTTGAAAGAAGTCTCTTATGCTCACAAAGGCTGCAATTATTTTATTAAAAACAGTAACATTGTGAAATAATTTTACTATTTATGTATGTTTTCTATTTTAAGTTGTACTTTATTCCTGGGATGGCAGCAGCTGTTATTCCAGTCTTCAGTGTCACATGATCCTTCAGAAATCATTTTTATCTAAATATATTATATATAGATTACATTTTAAAACATTACAATAGAAATCAATTATTTTAAATTGTCATATTTCACACTATTACTGTTTTTACTGTATTTTTATTCAAATAAATGTATATGTAGCCTTGGTGAGCATTCTTTCAAACACACACACACTCACATATATCTATAGCACATACATGCGTATATAGGCCTGTTAAAAAAACATTGAGACAGTGAAACATATTACCATTTACACCCCACAAAAAAAGTTATTCACCACAGACCACTGCAAATCTACTTTAGATTATGAACACTTTTTAATCATGACTCCTTTAAAAATAAAGCATTAACACATTAAAAGTCTTATATAATCTTCATCCTGCCACTCACTTATCCCTCTTAGGTATCACTACTATGGAATCGCTGTGAAGGAGAGCTCCCAGTACTACGATGTGATGTACTCTAAAAAGGGCGCTGCGTGGGTGAACGAGACGGGCAAGAAAGAGGTCACCAAACAGACAGTGGCGTATTCACCGCGCTCCAAGCTGGGCACTCTCCTGCCAGACTTTCCAAATGTCAAAGACCTAAATCTGCCCGCCAGTCTGCCAGAAGAGAAGGTAAACACATCACTAAAACCTCTAACTGCTAACCTCCAACTCCAACCCCCCTCTCCCTCCTCCTGCCGGCTACCCACCCCTGTAGATCCTGCTTTCATGTGTCAGGCGGACCTTCCCTGGGCCTGGATTTAGATGAGGACCTGGAGGATTTATGTGTTGGTTCCTAGCGAACTCTTAATCTTTCAAGTAGATAATAAGATCTCGCATTGGACAAAGGATGGGCACTAGCTGTCTCGCTTTAAAAAGGTGCCTGTAATTTTAAATGGTTTGTGAGTTTCTGATCTTTAAAGCCTCTTTTTATACACTGGTTTGGCAAGATCTTGTAAATAGGCATTGTTCGTGAAAGCAGCTTTTTTTGTTGTTTGGTATTTGTATCCTCTTTCTTTAGTGTTAGAGTCTTTTAGTGTCTTATTAATGCATGACCATGAGTCAGGAATGAATATGGTATGACATCAGTAACACCAAGAATCTGTGAATAAGTCTCTGTGGGAAAGTATTATAAAAAGTGGTTTAAATTGGCTTTTTTCTCTCTACAAGGTCTCAACCTTTATCATGATGTACAGAACTCACTGCCAGAGGATATTGGATACAGTCATACGAGCCAACTTCGATGAGGTTTGACTGTTTTCTTCTTCTTTTTGCATGCATTAAGTTGCTTTAAATGTTGTTTTCTTTAAGCTTTTTCATCCAGTGGTATTAATTGTGATGGATCTCACAAGAAAAGGCTTCCTTCATGTTTTATCGCAATGTGTATATTATGCGTAGGTCCAGAGCTTCCTGTTGCACTTTTGGCAGGGCATGCCGCCCCACATGCTCCCTGTCCTGGGCTCTTCTACAGTGGTGAATATAGTGGGTGTTTGTGACTCTATATTGTACAAGGCCATCTCAGGAGTCCTCATGCCTACTGTCCTACAGGCTCTGCCTGACAGGTGAGTCCCATCCCTGCCTAATTTGATTTTGTTAAAAAGTGTGTTTCAGAATTTATACACTTACAGGTTTTTTTTCCCGGCATAATTCTGGGTGAAAGGGGCAGGATGTAAAGTATACCTGAAAACCATACTTGAGTAAAAGTACAGATACCTTACAGCGAAAATGACCCCATTACAAGTTACAAGTCACCAATTCCACCTGAGTAAAAGTCTTAGAGGATCTGATTTTAACAGTACTTACGTAGGCCCTATTTTACTTTTACTGACTGTAAACTCAAAGATGCACTAGACCTCGACACCTAAGAGACATGCCAGTGAAAAACAAGAAACAGTTGATTTGTGAGGAGAGCAATCACATTTTTTATTTTCTAAGATCAAAATAAAACTGACCACCTCAAAATTGCAATAAATCAAGGTCGACAGAACAGCCTCTTAAACGTCTGCAAACATTTAAGTCTCAGTTAAGCTCGAGTGCTCAAAAAGGGTATAAGTAAACCAATATCCTTCAAAAAGGTCTCATCAATATAAAGGATAAATAAGAAATAGCCAAAGCCTGCTTGCACTGGACACTGGTTTTGGCCTCATCACTGGCTGCAGTCTTGTCCTCATCTTATATATGAAACGCCTGCGATTCACAACTACCCGCTAATGCACTCACATTCATGTAAAATATACTTGTTGACAAGTTAGGTTGAGTAAGGGCAAAACTCACAAGATGTAGTACATTCAATGCCCGGTAGATAGTGATATCACTTCTTTTGTAGCAGAAATAAACTGCTGCAGAAAAAGTTTGGTGCCATTCAAATTGTAAGGAGTAATTGCATTACTCAAAGGCTGAAGCCGAAATCACTATTCCCTGCGTTAGTCCACTAATACAGTTCACTTGAAGGAGTGAATGAAAACAAGTGAGCGAATTCCGCTAAGTGTATATCGGCTGTACACCCGGTGCAATGTGGGATAGAATGAGTGCACTCTATAACGTCCACTATGGTTTCGGACACCACTACAAATGGCTTTCCCTTCAAATAATCCCCTATTTTAGTGTATACGGGACGATTTTGGATTCAGCCAAAGAGTACATATTCTTTGGGACTGGATGGATTAAGAAAAGTTGTACCTATATGAAGGAAAATCTGGCTAGATAAAAGGGTTCAGTGACATCAGTCAAAAGTTAAAGTCAAGTAAAATCACGTTTTAATAGGATAATGAAGATTTGTTAAGATTATGAAGATTTTTACATGCATATTATATATTGTGTTATATTTCACATTCAACATGATCAGAATTGCCTCAGTGCTGATTGAACTCCAAGCCTTGAGGCTTTTTCTTTAGTCAAATGGACCTTTGTGTTCAAGCTAAATAAATAACTTAAACCGTACTGCCACAGAGATCATTGCTGGCATTATCTGCCAATCAAACATTTACGTCAGGGTCATTAACTTACCAGAAGATTTCCTGTCAATGACGCATGACTCCGATTTTAATTCGACCCGACAAGAGGTCATTGCGTCAGAGCATCCTTTGTACTGTGTAATGTACATTTGAATGTTTTTATACACTACAGTATGTCCTTGTTTATGTGTTTTGATAATGTAGCCTCACTCAGGTGATCAGGAAGTTTGCCAAGCAGCTGGATGAGTGGCTGAAGGTGGCATTACATGACCTGCCTGAGAACTTGCGCAACATAAAGTTTGAATGTAGGTGCCAATATATTCGATACCCTCAAAAAACCCCATCAAAATGTTAGTATTCCAAGTCTATTTTTGAACAAACATATATTTTTTATTCTCAGTGTCAAGAAGATTTTCCCAGATACTTAAACGACAAACATCATTAAACCATCTCTGTCAGGTAAACGGCGAAGTTTGTGTTTAATATTTAACTTTTCTCTCTAACTCCTATTCTTGCCGAAACAGCTGACTATTCTGTACAGTCGAAACATGCTTGCATCATGATTTTACAAATGTCTATGATCAGTGCAGGGAGAAGTTTTGATTTTAATTAATAATTTGATACAATGCACTTATTGTGTACATGCATGTTTTCACATTGTACTTACATTTTTAAAAATACCTGCATGTAATTACATCTGTAATTATTACATTGCTGGCCTGCTGACCCTTCCCTTGCACCTAACCCTACCCTTAAACTTACTCATACCACCACACCTGTCCCTAACTTTACCTGCATCCCACCTCAATATCAGAAAAAGTGTTTTTCAATACAATATGATCACATTAAGTACATTGTACTTACGTTTTGATGTAAGTACATAGTAGTAAAGGTCACCTAATATAAAGTGGGGCCGAAATTTGAATTAAATCTTGCTCTTGCAGGCCTCTCGAACAGTGATCCACAGTGCAGACATCACCTTTCAAATGCTTGAAGACTGGAGGAACGTAGACCTCAACAGCATCACTAAACAGACTCTTTATACAATGGAAGATTCCAGAGAGGACGAGAGGAGACTTATCATCCAATGTAAGGAGGAGTTGTGCATTTCAGAATCGGAATTAAATGGAAAAAGTATCAGATAAGCCCTAGCCGGACTGATTCGGATTCATTTATTAGTGTTTCTGCACTACACTAGTTTGGTTTGGTCCACCACATGCAGTGTTATTGCTGCAGAATCACATGCAGCGCTGTGTTAAAAGCCCCACTGGTTTATGTTTCGGATTTCACACAGTAGCTGTCAACCAGCGCTGAATCATTCCCACGACCATGAGTGGCGAGCTCTAACCACAGACACTGAGAGGTTAACCCTCACAGTTTGACACCCTGAGGAGCATTTCAAATTCATTTCAGCGTCAACCTCTCACATGACTGATCAGGTCAAAGTTCAAAGATTCTGTCATGTCATCCTCAAAAGAGGATTCTAAGCTCCTCTCTATGCAATTTCATACAGAGATCTCAAGTCTGTGCCAAGAATTTTTGTAATTATGGATTAGCAAACTTTACAAGCAATTAAAAATGGATTTTGGATATATAAATCTCTCTCTCTCTATCTGTTTTCTGCTGTTTTTCAAAGTGTATCAAGAATTTGACAGACTGCTGGAGGACCAGTCCCCCATTGAAGCCTACATCGAGTGGCTGGACTCTATGGTGGAGAGATGTGTCGTGAGGGTGCGTATATGCAGAAACAGGTTTCACCAAGTGTATCTTTGTTGATCCTGGAACAACATTCTAATCATCCAATTAGATTTGAGGGACAAGTTTAAAGTGTATCTCAACTTTAGGCTTACAATTGGGGTTAGGTGCTTCTTCATCATTTCCATCTGACTTTAGGGATAACTTATGGGTAGGGTTAGGTTTAAGGGTAGGGATATGGTTAGGACAACATTTCCTGAACAACAGGAATGTTGTTCCAGGATCAACAAAACGTTGACCCAGGAACACATCAAATCCTGCAAAATCAGGCTTGATTTATACTTGATTGTATAGATAAGATATAGAAATACAAATATTTAAATGTGAATAATAAAAAATACACCTTTCATATCTATATCTTTCAAAAGTTTGGGGTTGGTAATATTGTTTTTATATTTTGGAAAGAAGTCCATCTCAAGGCTGCATTTGACAGTTTTTATTAACAACATTATTACTATTTTAAATAATTTCTTTCTATTTAATATATTTTAAAAATGTAATTTATTCCTTTTTATTTTCAGCAGCCATTACTCCAGTCACATGATCCTTTAGAAATCATTCTAATATGCTGATTTGGTGCTCAAGACAAATTTGTTATTATTATCAATGTTGTAAACTGCATATATACACATACATATTATATGGAGATATAATGGAGATATTTCAACAGGAATATCAAGAATTGTCATGGCACTGTTTTTATGTTCTTCCAATCCAAACTGTGTTTGCAGGTGTCCAACCCATGCAACTCTAAATGCAGTCACAACATACTTAAGACCTATCATGATGCTATTCCCCAACTTAATGATGTCTTCATGGCCCCTTTTTGCGGGGCCTCAATTATAGTCCAGATATGGGCTTGTAAATCTGGTCGCCATGGGAACTTATACTACCTACCAGACAATAGTTCAATGGGAGGGTGTTTCCTTTGGGGCAAATCAAATAGTTGACTTGTTGACATGTTTTTCGTACTTGGGGGGGTTAGTCCCCAGTATGGACCCAAAGGTTAAGGCCCCTGTGCCTTCCCCCAGGCTTTTCTAATGGTAATACTCCCTTTAGGTGGCGGGGAAGAGACCCGGATGCCTGAAGAGGATAGCTCAGCAGTTCCTGCTCATGTGGTCGTGTTTCGGGACCAGAGTTATCCGGGATATGACGCTGCATAGTGCACCCAGCTTCGGTGAGTCAAGCTGCACTGTTTTGTCACAATCATCCTGAATAGAGAGAGTAGAATCTTCACATTCTCAAGGAAACTTGAGTTTGTAAGGTTAACTAAAAGTTTTCCGATCCACAACACCAAGTGTCAACTTTTAACTAAGATGGCAGCTTTGTTAACTCTTGGCTTACACCATCTAGCTGTCTATGGCAAAGTTACTGAAAGAAGGGCCATAAAAGAGGTAAAGGCCCCCTCCCAGTCAGCTCTGTCTGTGAATATCAAAGGCACAGCTGGTTGCAGTGTTTTGATAATGCAGCTCTCTGTACAAAACAGCTAATTAACAAAGGCTAACCCCCACCAAGTTTTTTCCCCCTTCTTCCCATTTTATGACCGGGCAGTATTGCGCCCAGTCCGCTGAATAGCCGCAATGTTTATTATGCACATAGTGGCTGGAGTTGCTAACACAATGTGAGGATTGTGCCATGCTCCTTATGAATTCTTTCCCCAATCTCATTCAGAACATGGACTCAAAGCATCATATGCTTCAGTAACTCTGTAGAGTTTATGTCTGGAGCGCTAGCTTGGTTCTGACTTGGTTTTGAGCGCTTACCATTTAAATGTGCTTTAGTATTGCGCCAGTTAACATCAAATAATTTTGTTCGCTCTAAGCTCTCAATGATTCAAATGCGAAATGCTTTATGGGAGTAGTCCACAAAGCCTTAATTTATTACTTGTTTCAGACTGGAGACTTGAATTGGTAGAATATATTAACTTTTTATGGTAAATGGGATTCTTTATATTTCTAGGCTCATTCCATCTGATCCACCTCATGTTTGATGACTACGTACTATACCTGCTTGAGTCTCTGCACTGCCAAGAGAGAGCCAATGAGCTGATGAGGGCAATGAAAGGAGAGGGCTCACCAGGTAAGATCCGTTTGATTCAAGCAATAGAGCTGATTGGTCATGACATCAGTTTGTAGACCAACACAGAAAAGCTGATTTGTCATTAAAACAGTCGTTTTCATTAGTTCTGTAGTTGACTTTACCTGAAGAGAGTTTCAAATTTAGTTCTAACTTAATTGACACAGTCAAACCTCAATTTTGAATTTGCCTACTGTATCAAATTTGATACACAAATTTCTAAGGCCTCTCAATTATCAACATGATCAAAACTTTTCTGCAAAAGCTGTTGTACACAATCTAATACATATTCTGTCATCTGATTGATCGTTTATAATTTTTTTATTTTTTATTAAGTATAAAGCCTTTTTGTATAATACTAAAAACGTCCACCCTCAGGTCGTGGAACATGTTTCTTTTTGCTGTGAATTCTCTACTGATTTTTATATAGTAAATATAAGAATAACTTTTATATTGCTAGTAATATTTCAATATGATCACTTGCTAGACTGTACCAACTTAGGTTTACTTCGTTATTCATATCTAATTTTCTAGAAAAATCATGTTCAAATATGATTCATCAGGCTTTTCATCCCCCCATAATAAAAACTACAGAGATTTGATCATAAAACTAAGCATTTCAATATCTTACTAACACATGTTATTAAGATATAGACAATGACGTGACAAGTAGATTAACAGCTGATATTTATAAGCATTTTATGTACACTAAGTAGTCTGCTATATTGTGATAAAGATCATATTGATTTACATTATAACTTCATATCACTTGGCCATATAAACAAGCAACGGCACCAATTTTGTACATTTTTGCTTAGTTTTGACCTCTGAATAACATTGAGGTGTTACAATGGACAACTTGGTTGTCCAATTCATTAAACATGCAAACTCACATCTTTGTGTTAGTTGCAGTCCCTGATAGAAACTTGTTAGCTCTTTACAATCCATTTTACTGTAAATCAGCTTAGACCAGCATGTTTTATGCTAGTGAGAGCTGGTTTGGTTGTGATCTTTCTGGCTAAGCTGGTTGACCATAATAGAGGTGAAGTCAGGTTGATTGGGACACTTTTTCCCATTGATCTCAATGGCAAAAAGTGTCCCAAATTACATCTGGTTAAGATGTGTGCTGGGGCATCTTACTCCAGCACACCAGCATCCAAAACATTGTGGTCATTGCAGCAGAGGAAATCTAAAATAAATCAATCTAAATCGCAAGGATTTCTGAACATTTTAGGCTTTTGTTTTGGGCTATTACAGCAGACACTGGAGAAGAGCTGATGATAGTGGGCTCCACCCCCACATCTACGTCACCTGGACCCTACTCTCCTGCCAAGTCTGTTCACTCAGTGGGCGTACCAGCAGTAGGTTCCCCCAATTCAGCCCAGTCTCCGGAGTACACCAGCATATCAGCTACCACAGGTAAATGGTGGAGAACTGATTATAAAACTCAAATCTTACATCACAGTATCACATTCAACAGGCCCATTCCATGCATTCATTAAAACGGTATCTCACAGTAAGATCATTTAATTAACACGGCAAACACGTTTCTCTGTATATGTATGTCTGTATGTGCCAGGAGCTGTTCAGTCATATACCTGGTCCCTTACATACACAGTGACAACCTCAGGTGGCAGCCCACCCGAGACCGGATCCCAGCTAGCCTGCATGAGAGGCGGACCCCCTGTACACGGCTCCTCCTCCGCCCACAGGATGCCAGTTTACCCACACCGGGATGAGCACGGGTGAGCCCCCTAATCAATGAGAAGACATTAAAAGATGTGTTGAAAACGACATTACAGTGTGAATTGTGAAATGTTTTTAGAGATTTGTACTTGTTTTCTCCAGGTATACTGGCAGCTATAATTACAGCAGCTACGCAAACCAGCACCATCATGCCATCCAGAGTCAGTACTCCAGTTTAACCCATGAACCAGGACTGCCCTCCCCTCTGCACTATTCCACATACCACCGGACCTCCGCACAGGTCAGGCTCCTCCCACCTAAAATCCTAAAATCTTACACTACTACTGTATTTTAATATGATACTATTTTTTTCAAGCTTACGGTAATTTCTGAAATATCTATGAAATATAAAACATTACTGCAGAATATAGATTCACAATTTTCACAGGCTGTGTGTTAAATTTTATGTTTTATGTCAGTTCAAACCCGTTTCCACTATGCTAAGAAAAAAAACATGATACAATTAAATGATGGATCATAATTATGACATAAAAAGTCATACTTTTGACATAAAAAGACAATTATGATATAAAAGTCGAAATTTAATTCTTATGTCAACATACTAAGCTATAATGTGAAGATGAAATGTCAAAATTTTGATAAACTAAGTTATAATTATGGCAAAAAAGTTTTTATCTCATAATAATTATAACCTACACTCAAAAAAATTAACTTTCACTGTTAGTTGCAGTCAACTCATCCTTGTTCACATCACTTAAAAAACTCATGTAACTAAATTTACTTAGATTTACTGAGTTGTTTCTACTAAAAATGAGTATTGTCAGCTTTACTTAATAAGTGTTTGTTCGGTCAACTTAACATTGCTGAGTGAAACGAACAAACTGGGCAGTGGATCTGTAGTTCCCAGCATGCTTTGCAAGGGACTGCATTAGGAGAGTACATTTATGGATTAAAGTGTTATTTTATCTTTTTCAGTAAAGGGAAAGATGTTGTTAGTTTATGTTAGTGTTATGTGCAGTTATGTTGGACATTTAGAGGAGTTTCTGTAATTTTGTGGTTACCATTATGCAGAAGAGTGCTGCCTGTGTTTAGGCTGTGGCCACTCATACTCTCATTTATTGGATGGACTCCCTGTTCTCTTTGAATTTTGTTTCTAAAAATATGTTTTTGTTATATTTAATAGTTTTCCACTTACACTTGTAGAGCAAGTAGTTAACTTAGAAGGTAAATTAAGTCAATAAATGTGTTCACCTAACATAATAAACTTTTATCAATTTAACATAACATTATTAAGTAAACTGCACATATAAATATTATGTAACAGTGACAAATTCAAATGGTTTGTATTTACTTAAAGAAATGTTGTCAGCTTTACTTGACTTTCTTTTGTTCATATAACTAAATTGTTACTTGTAAAAATGACTCATTATAGTTGTGTGGAACCACTTGATGCAGCTTTTTTAAGTAAATTCAACAAATAATTTTTTTGAGTGTATAGTAGTATGTCATAATTATTACTTTTTATCTCATAGTTATGTCTTAATGCTGTATAAAACTTTTTATTTCAATTTTGACTGTTTTATGTCATAATTATAATATACCAAAGCCTTATTTTTCCCTATGTGGCAGAAATGGGCTTAAACGTGCATTAATTGCATTTTCAACCAATTTTCAATTAAAAAACATACAGTCAAACCAAAAATTATTCAGACACCAGATATAATTTTTTACTAGTGGGTGCAGGACACTACAGTTCATTTATGTAAGTGAGGATAACAAAATAAAGTAAACTGTGACATATTATACCCAACATTTCTTTATACAGTGGACTACCAGTAAAATTGATTAAAAGAATTTGGGAGCAAATTTATTCAGACACTGACCATGTTTTGCTGAAGTGTTTTTCTTTGATTGCTAATGTGACATTTTACACGACAGACTGAACAAAATGAAGCATTGCTTGGTCATTGGTTGACCTAAATTGGTATTATCTAATCATGTACTTAAATTTAATAGCTGACAGCTGATTGGTTGATTGTAATCCATTACATACCTTTCTATCAAAGTTATCTGACATCAACAAGATGAATTTGTTCTGACACAGTTTTTCTAAACTATAGTGAATACACTGTGATAATGTGAGAAAATGTTGAAGGTGTCTGAATACATTTTGGTTTGACTTTATTAGATGGGACTTGATTTGATCAGTTGACTTTATAAACAGAGGAAAAGTTTCAGAGGAAAATCTCTTTTGAGTAAAGACTACAAAAGCAAAAAAAAAATTTTGCAGATGAATCATGAACAATAAGACTAGGAATGAGCATTAAGAAAGCAAACCTAATAACAGATGCAAATGGTTGTGTATTCCCCATGCACTACTTGGAGTGGAAGTGTATTCTATCCTTGTCTCTTTTACTGGGTTTGTAACCGAGAGAAGAATACTATGTACATACTGTGAATGTGAATGGTGGTTGATGTATTACAGTCATTAGCATCTGAAATGTTCTTGTAACTGTTATCCACAGAGTTTTATGGATAGAGAATGCTTGCTTAACTCAGCACACACTGGGGTAATACGCTGAACTCCTCCTGATCAGAAATACTGGTCATTTAGCATATGTATTCAAAGTGTATTGACTTCTGAAAGAGAACAAAGGTGGAAAAGCTCAGTTAATTGTCTTTGTTAAAACTCTAGAAAGCTCCTGGGTTAAAGTTTGATGAAAACAGCACTCGCAAAATCTCAAAATGCTGCCATTACTTTAGCATGAATCAGCCAAAGCAACATGCAGATTTTTAGAAAAGGTCAAGACAAACGTTGAATACCGCCCTGGAAAAGCCTTGTTTAAAAGTTAAAATTCCCTTGATGGCTGAAGCTTATTTAGGCCTTATGTAGTTGGAATACTTTGAATGTTTTTGAGTTTTATAGTATAGTGAGTGTTAGCCTGTGTATTTTAAGTTTGAAGGATGAGTAGTTTGAATAATGGAGTAGTTTGTTCTGGGGGCTAGTTAACAGACTTTCAAAAAAAGATATAGCACACTAAGAACAGGCTGCAGGTCTGTGCCAGGTTGAGTGGATGTAGCCTGAAAACTTTATAGGTGAAGTATTTGTATAGGTTTTACTGAATTGTGGACAAGCATTGCATTGTTGCTTGCAGGTGTATACAAACTTTACATGCTGCATGTTACTAGTTCAGAAACTGAGGGAATAGTTGAATGTTAAGTAGTCTTTATTGTGCTTGAGATAGAGAGAGTGTGAATAGTTGAATTAAATTGTTCGGTTGTGGATGGAGAGGAGTGGGTCTGGTCACATATATTGAGAGTCAAAGCGGGTGTGATGGTAATTTCCTGTCAAGAGCTCTCTGGTCCAGCCTGCCTTTGTAATGGGGGATCAGCTGGTCCTCAGAGTTCTCCTCCACACAGCGGATGCAGCCTCTGAAAGGTGGACCAGCTAGAGCCAAGAGAGCCACACACTCACTCACAGACACACACTCAATGTCTCTCTACCACCCACTCAATGACCGTCTCAGACAGCACAACTAGTGGCCGGAAATCCAGATGGAAAAGCGTGTTTATTAAAATATTATTCAATGGTCTCTTTTCTCTGCATGAACAAGAGGTCACCAAGCAACACATCTCGGTCTCTGACCCCGCCTGACTTTCTTTTTCCGTGCCACAGCCGTTCATAAAAGCTCTGACTGTGGACGGTTTCTATTTAGAGAGCACTTATAGATTTTTACTTCCACTTGTTTTCCGTCAACTTAAAACGGATACAATGTCCACGCTTTGTTCAAGAGATCTACTCTGAAGGAGGCAACAGAGAGGAGACAAATGAAGATTATGTTGACTTCCCCAGAGAGAACAGATTGTTTTATATAGACACAAATCTTGAGCTGACATGCTCCGTTTTGTTTTTGGTCTGTTACACACAGCAACAAAAATACCTTTTATCAAAGTGCTTAAAACTTACAGCTTTTTTATTGTATGCTTCCAGAGCAGACATTCAAATGATGCTGAACTGTTGCACTTTTAGCTGATTATTAGATAATCTTGCATCATAATTTTAACAATAACAAACAAAAAAGAGCCAAAAAAATGTGATTAAATGCATAACAGGGGAAGAATTTATGTCATGTTTAGCCAGTTCATCCATGTTTTCTACATCTGAATAATATGATATGATATATGATATGATATGATAATGACATGATATACGGTATATTATATATTTTATATATATATTATGGCATTTCTTTATTTTTGAAGAAGTGGTAGTTATTAATTTATATTGTCTCATATCATATTTAATATATAATGTGTGTGTGTGTGTATATATATATATATATATATATATATATATATATATATATATATATATATATATATATATATACCGGTATATATATGTATATGTATATATATATATATATATATATATATATATATATATATATATATATATATATATATATATATATATATATATATATATATATATATATATATATATATATATATATATATATATATATATATATATATATATATATATATATATATATACCGGTATATATATATATATATATATATATATATATATATATATATATATATATATATATGTATATATGTATATATATATATATATATATATATATATATATATATATATATATATATATATATATATATATATATATATATATATATATATATATATATATTAAATATGATATGAGAATATAATTCAATTACTACTACTTCTTCAAAAATAAAGAAATGCCATACTAATACTAATATAATAAAATAATTTTGTAACTAAAAATAAAGAAATGGCATACTACTAGTATTAATTTTATTGCTTTTGTTGTTTATTAATGTTTGCTGTTATTATTATTATAAGTTAAAACATTTAATAATAAAGAAACTCAAACTAATACACCCCTTATGCATGGCCTCAATGTGTGGCTTCTTGCTTTAATAACATAAAGAAGGAAGATGAGATGATTTGTTTACAAAATGCACATCATAAGTCACTTGTGTTTTCTTGCAATGGTCCTCATGCATGTCTCTCTCTCTCTCTCTCTCTCTCTCTCTCTCTCTCTCTCTCTCTCTCTCTCTCTCTCTCTCTCTCTCTCTCTCTCTCTCTCTCTCTCTCTCTCTCTCTCTCTCTCTCTCTCTCTCTCTCTCTCTCTCATTTGTAGTATCCACTCAACAGCCAGATGTCCAGAATGGAGTCCTGTTTGATGAGTGGGTCTCCTCTTCTACACTCGAGCCCTGTAACTCCCCGTTGGCCAGATGTGCCCTCAGCCAACAGCTGTTACTCCAGCCCCACTGTCCACACGTCACGCTACTCCACCGGAGAAATGTACTCCCCTCTGGCCCCACGCAGGAACTCTGAATATGAGCATGCGCAACATTTTCCAGGATTTGCCTATATTAATGGGGAGGCCACGACTGGTTGGGCAAAATGATTGCACCCTTTCCGAGAGTCTTCGTCCAAGACAACAGATGTCTGCGCGTGGAAAGCGGAACAGATAAAACAGCAGCTGCCCATATTTAACATAATTACAGAGAATGTACTTGAGTGGAAATGACATTGTGCCAGAGATGTTTTTATTGGTGTGGTCAGTGTTTACAGTGTAAGCTGCCAATGAAACTCTTTTCGAATCGCAATCATTGTGAGAGTGCAAAAAGGCAGTGTCCCAGTTGTGCCTTTCCTAGTCTGTTTCTCATCTATCTCTTTCTCTATAAACACTTATAGACCATTCTCTCATTTACTGTGCAAAAACTTTGATCGCTGACCTTGTTTCAGTGTAAAAATGCGCACATCTCGCAGTGTTGCTACCACAGGTTGGGTGTTTGACGTCAAACAGTGATGTTAACAATACGACACTGGGATTTTTTCTCAGCCCCTGTCAACATCAAAGTGTGCTGCTTTCCTAGCATAAACATAACACATTCTCAGCACCAGGAAGAAATGCCTTAATATTTCATCTCAGAACGCCCTATTGGCCTGCTGCCAGAATGCGAACGTCATAGGAGTCTAAACATATAAGGGCCACTCACATGAGTACTTGTTGCATGCGAATGTGAATGTAAGATTTCTCATTTTACACAAATGCAGAATTACCCCAGTGTGATCCTGGGAGAATATTAGAGATCTTTTCTGTAGCTTTGTAACATATGTGTCCCTTTGCATTGTTTATCTGTGTTTGACCTGTATATCCAGTTTTGTATGATTTAGGAACCGAAAAGTGTTAACCTAGGTTTGTGTGTTTTTGAATGCACTCAAAGGTACTGTGGACCTATTACCCTATGGGTAGGAATAAAAAGGAAAGAATATGAAAATGTAACATTTATTATCTTTAGTCACTTTCTCTTGTAAATAAAAGCACTCAGTAACTTCTGCGGTGACAGCTGTTACCTAAATGATATATGTGGATTTATTTGTTGCCACATAAAGATTTTTTAAAACCCAGTTTGGATTGTCTTTTTTATTTATTTATTATTTGACATGTGTTTTAATTATATTTTAAGAAATCCATGGAAATTCCCACTAATCAGGTACTATAATTTTTTTTTCAAGTTTTGAATTGTGTACATTGTTAAACCAGCACTGAAGAGTCTAAAAATCAGATTAGCTAAAACAAATGGTCACATCTTGATAATTTAACTTATTTATTTGTCACTATAAATTGTTGCATGCATCAATGAATTGTGTGCAGTGACGTCTTCATTTACATCTTACAAAGAACTTCCAAAGTATTTATTCAAAAAGGACACTTTAATGAAATGTAGAGGGGGAAAGTAATAGTTAATAATATAATATCATGCATAATGCAAAATACTGCAGGTGAGAACTGTATGAAATTCAAAGAAGCTTGATATTTGGCATTACGCATGAAGCCAAACCCTCAGATAAATCCTTCTTTGCTCTTATTACAGCAGATATATGTTATATTCTGTTATTGACAATGTTGGTCCAGAAAGCATTCTAAACATCAAGTAATATTGCATCTAATTCCTGTTGGAAAGTCCATCTCTGTTTTGGAACAATGGTAGCTGGTTAGTCATTTGTTGGTTGACCATGCATCCTAACCACCTTAACCTAGGTTTTTTTTTTTCTTTGCTGGTCAGCCCATCTAATGACCCTTAACCAACCATATGTTCTAAAACACAGCTACCATCTTAAATTATATGATATTATTGACTTGATGTTCTGACTACCACCATAAAATTTCCAGTGTACAATAAATATCATAAGACCTGGTACATTGGACAATGGACACAATCCAGGGAGCTTTGAGGAAATCCTTATATTATTGGCATGTGCCTTAGCGACTCTTGTTAAAGCGTGTTGGCGAAAAACGTGACGTTTAACGGGTGAAAGTTGAACAGATACTAGACACAGGAGGTGTGTGTAACTGTCATCTTCTCTGTTTTTGTGAGAAGGACTGCCAGTGTTTCTAAGTGAACGGCAAAAGCAACATTCAGAGATGAGTTTAAGTGCTATTCTATCAGAGATCGACGGTGGAGATGACAAGGGAGTTGAAAAGCTTTTGCAGAAGTATAACACAGAGGTAAAGATGCTGCTGTTAGCTTACTATATCATGTTGTTGAAATGCGCGCTAGTATAAATGGAAAGGCTATTAGCGTTAGCCGCTCGCTAATATCAATACACCCAGTGTGTGTGTGATCCAACAAAAAGATGTATGATCTCTGTGGGGGAAATATATATATATATATTTTAACTTTAAACATGTACTTATTTTGTATTTAGCGATTAAAGCAACGAGGCGTTCGCCCTGTGATCGTAGACTAGCATCCTCCAGCTGTTAGCAATGATAGAACCAATATGCTAATCCAACTTGACGGTTTTTAAACAAAACAAATGCTATATTTGCCCCCATTAATGAGCAGTGTGTGAAATCTTGGAGAAAAATGGTCATTGCCGACGAATAGAGTATAAATTAACCCGTTGTTGTGGATGTTAAGTTATAAAGGCTAAGGTAACTTAGCTAAGCTTGACAGCTGTCAAACAGGTAACTTAACAGCAGAAAATACTGTTGGAAATATTATTGTGCTGCTAGTTTCTCAACGAAACATGCCTGTATTGATTTTACTGTTGTGAACATCAATTTCAGACATATATTCGGTGTTTACGTCATGATTTTAATGGTGCTGAAAATTGTTTGTTTTGGAAGAAATCTCCAGAGTACACGATTTTCCTTTTCCTGGATACAGGCTTTGAAATAAACCACATTTAGTTAAGTTTTAGAAAGAGACCGATACTTTTACTATGAATAATCTAATTATAATGAAATTATTTAAATCAGATGAATTGCTGGCAAATCCATCTTAAGCATGGATCATGCCAAGTTGGTTTCTAGCTGGTTTAAGCTAGTCTTTAGTTGGTTGACCATCATAGACCAGCAACAAATATTATTTATTATAATTCATTATAATAGAATAATATATTAACAAAGCTCTCTGTAAAAATCTTTACAGTATGGATATGAATAAAACATAAATGGAAGTGCTACGTACTGAATTGGAGATTTCTGACAGTGCATGAGGAAAAAACTGCCTTTAAATATATATATATGTGTGTGTGTATGTATTTTAATTAATCTACAGAGGCTAATAAAAGTGTCATAAATTAAACACTTAAATGTGGTTGGGTATCGTTTGGGTTTTTTATGATACCGGTGCCAAACCGATACTTTTAAAACGGTACTGGTGCCTAAATGGTGCCTGAACCGATACTTTAAAAAAAAAGAGCCACAAAACAACGGTGGATTACATTAAAGAATGGCTTTTTATTGAAAAAATACATTTAAAAATTCTTTAAATTGAACAATTTATTAAAAGTTTAAAGTATACTTAAATATATAAATATAAATAAATACAAAACACAACACATTTACATAACAAATTCAAAATACAACCTAAGCCAACTGCAATAGGCCTAATTTAACACTAAATAACAGTTACAGTATTAATAACAGCAAAGTAGTTGGTATTCTTGGTATGCTACAAACCAGCTTCAAGTTTCAGCAATTATTATTTTGCAGAAATATGACCATATTCTCTGGCTAAATATTTTAGAATGTGCCGCCTTATTATTTCCATGGCGGCGCTGTGGAATTCTTTTTTTATTCAAAATATTCACAAACTTGGTAACTATGTCATGAACATATTCCGATTTTCAGATATATGTGAGTGAATGTGTTGTGTCATTTAAAAGCCTTTATAATGATCATGTCAGTCTATAATGTGCGATGGGTGCCGCCATGTTAGTTTGCACCTCAGATAATCGGATCTGCCGGATCACGTAAATTCATCCACGTCTCACAAAATACATGAAAGTAAGTGACTGGTGAACTGGGAGAAGAATAGAGTAAACTATATAGTTAATTATACAATGTGTATCTGAAATGAATAAAACACATAGTCAAAGTATAACTGAAAGGATTGTTATTGCCACTTCCATAGACATCAGTGTGTGTTTTTTTTGCTAGTACTTATGTGCATTTAAATATCTGAAACCTAAAATAAACATTATGTGGTTGAAAACACTGAATAGTTGTGATATGTGACTAGCGCTGAGCGAGTCGTCTCTGGCTCGGCGCCAGCCCAAATATGATTTTGAATTTAAACAGCACCGAAATGAGGCACTCAACCCTAGTTATGATTGAAAACACCTTGCCTTAAAGTATTTGTTCACTTTAAAAATGAAAATGGCTCACGAGTGCATCCATTCATCATAAACGTACTCCTTCCGGCTCTGGGGGGTTAATCAAGGCTGTCTGTAAGAAAAATATTAATATTTAAAACTTTATGCAGTAAAATATCTATCTTCCACCAGACCACATTTCGTATTCAACTTACGAAGAAAGTGTAACGCCTCTTGCAGTTCAAAATGCTTATCCTACGTCATACGTTGCGTCAGTTAGGCTTTTTCCGTAAGTTGAATATGGAAGGAGGTCTGGCGGAAGCTAGATAATTTACTTTAAAGTGGTCAAGCTTGGAAGTTTATGAGACATCGTAGATGATCAACTAGCTTAGACCAGCTAGAAACCAGCTACCAGCCCAGAATTTTACAGCAGGAATAGTGAACTGTTTTACTCATGTCTGGCTAGTGGCTACTCTATGGTTTGACAGGGATGCAAGCATTTGTTTATCCCAGATTTATATCGTCTCATTTCATTTCAGAACAGTCACACGTTCGCCTTTGACTACAAAGAGGAGGATGCACGAATTGTGAGTAACATATTTATCTTGTTTTGTATCTCAGTATGGTGTGTTCTGTGTTGTTTTGGTATGTAGTCCCTTTTTTTTATTTAAAATGGTCAATTACATTTTTTAACCTCTATTGTTTTGTGGTCCCTTCTGCAGAAGTTGTGTCGGGGTCTTCTTACAGTCCTCCGCCGGTCAGATCTTCCACTTTGCCAAAGCACCTGCCTGGAGACCATGCGCATCCTGTCCAGAGACAAGCGTGTACTTGGTCCCGTAGCCACCAGAGAAGGCATCCTCACTCTAGCAGGGCTGGCCCGGATCCGTGTGGCGGGACACGGCGAAGAGCTGTTACAGGAGGCACAGTCTGCAGATGAGGAGAGAGTTGTGGTGGAGGCCCTCAAGTGCCTGTGCAACGTGGTGTTCAACAGCATGCCGGCACAACAGGTGGGAGCTGACTTGCATTTGGCGGAGGGCCTGTGTGCCTGCTTGCATTTGATCAGCTCATCCCATCACGAGGTGGGCCTGTTCTCCCTTCGGCTGCTGTTTCTGCTTTCCGCCCTGCGGACGGATGTGCGTGGCACGCTTCGGAAGGAGGTGGGCGCAGTGAGGCTGCTCACTAACGTGCTGGAACGCACCCTCGACGTGCATTGGGTGGGGCCATATGAGGCTGCGCCCCCTGATCCAGAAGCCCCGCCCCTTTCACCAGAAAACAACGACCGTGCCATGGAAGCCCTTAAAGCTCTGTTCAACATCACTATGTCTGACTCGAGCGACGAGGTGAGATTGACAGTATTTGTAGAACAGCAAAATAACATTTTATGTCTATTTTATGATGTTTTTAAAAACCTAAATTGACATCCACGTTTACTATGCAGTACACATTAACCTGAAGAAAGTTGCATAATTTTTAAAAGATGGATTAGATTTAAATCGCATGTGTATCTCACACCAAAAACAGAATGAGGATAATGCAGGGCTTCAGTTTCCTGTTATACTGCTGTTGAATAATTGATGCTAAGTGGAGTCGGTGCTCTTGCGTCCAGCAGAGTAAGCGAAGACAGGTTTCTTTCTCCTTAATCAGATCGTAGGTTCATTGGCATTAATATTTTTAACACCATCAAGCTTTATAAAATCTAATTTCAATGCTCGGTTGGGCTTTTTTTCATGTCTCTGGATCATTTCAACCACTTTTGTTTGACATCCACAACGTTAGATTTAGCTTCAAGTGATAAAGCTGTGATAATCAGCAGTGTGTCAGCCTGTTGTTTGAAATGTTTTCTAAAGTGCTTGTACATTTTTAAAGAATGCACATGATGGGTTATGACTTCATTTGTCGTGCTATAGCATCACTATCACTATTATGCATACTTAAGTATTAATTTCCGTCATCTAACAACAGTTTTATGCTACTATCGTTGAGAGAATACTATAGTTTTTATTAATATATGAAATTAACTTTAATTTAAAAAAATTTCGTTTGTCATTTTTATTATGACTTTTTTTAAATCTCTATATTTTTTTATTAAAAAACTTGGTAACACTTTACAATAACAGTGCATGAATAATCATGTATTAATACATGAATTAATAGTTAATTCAACATGAACTCATGATTAGTGAAGATATGAACTAATCATGAACAAATGAGGAGCTATCATGAACTAAGACAGGAGTCATAATGATTCATGCATGAATAACAGCAGCATTAATACATGTTAGTACATGTTTGATAATTAATGCATTAATTAACATGTATGGGTAAACTAAATCAAACAGGCTTTCTAAGAATGAATAACAAATAGTTTTGACTTTGAAATCCATTTTAAAATGTATTATTGTCATATTTTAAACCATTTTTATCAGAAGCTTCATCATAAATATTACTGAAAGCCACAGGAATAGTTTTTCATTACTTTCACTGATCACCCTTATCAAACATAGAAAATACTAAATCTGCTATATTTTATCTCAAAAGGTCTCAGTCTGTTTTGTGATATTCTCTTTCCCATCAAACTAAACCTACTGTGACTTATAACAGTTCCTGAGAAATCAGTTATCAAAAAGGAAACATGCAGTAAAGTCAGGAAGTGAGGGATCGTCTGCTGGGATCTGTACAGTTCTCTCTCCACCCAGACACAGGCCGTGATGATACTGTACCTCCATTCTCTTAACTGGGCTGAATACTAGTTATACTAGTTACATGTGTATTTGATAGAAAGTTTATGATAAATCATGAGCTGAATTTGATAAGTTAACAGTGAATTAATCATGATGTGCCCCCTCAAGTAAAGTCATGACACAATGATGCATTAACAAGCCATGAGTTGATGTTATTGTATGGTTAGTTAATAATGAATTAATCATGATGTGCCCCCTCAAGTAAAGTCATGACATAGTCATACAGTAACAAGCCATTAGTTGATGTTAGTGTATGGTAAGTTAACCATGAGATAGTAATGCCGTGCCCCCTGAAGTAAAGTCATGACACAATGATGCACTAACAATTCATTCATTACAAAATGAATAAACATATACACTAAGAATCCTTATTCCTTTACACCCTTGGTACAAAAACAAAGTTAAAAAGGCTAGTTCTTTTATTTATATTTATATAATTAAACATATATGGACTTAAAAGAAAGCCCAAACATACCTGTAAAGACACACATAAGGCATGTTTACATGTAAAACAGGGCGCATCCACCGGCTAATGCTAATCGAAGCATATAAGTTACATTTAAACAATTAAAAAATACAGTTAATTAAAGTACACACCTCCAGAAATATCCCAATACAACAATCATACAAACATGTCTTAAATTATTATTTCGGTTAACCAAAGCAGTCGACATATATTATTTGATGAAAATGCCCGCAATACCGAAGGAACTAGGAGCACCGAGAGCGCCACTAATGAGTATCCCACCAGAAACAAACCCTACATACTGAAGTTCCGGGAAGAAAACTAGCTGTGACTAAACGTAGCCTAATTGAACTATAAAAATCTGAAAACGGTTTATATCAAATTAAAATGATTAGTGATAGTTATTAGTCTATTTTCCACGTTTGATTAGACAAATGTGTGTAATTAATGGCTCACAAAAATGGCTAAAAATCACAAAGCTGCAGATGGCAGATTATAATAGGCTATTACAGTTTAAATTATGACAGTATTAAATCACATGTTTAATTCAAAGTCAGAGTACTTCTTATTTATTCTTAAGGAGCCTGTTTGATTTAGTTTACCCATACCCATGTTAATTAATGCATTAATTATCAAACATGTACTAACATGTATTAATGCTGCTGTTATTCATGCATGAATAATTATGACTCCTGTCTTAGTTCATGATAGCTCCTCATTTGTTCATGATTAATTCATATCTTCACTAATCATGAGTTCATGTTTAATAAACTATTAATTCATGTATTAATACATGATTATTCATGTACTGTTATTGTAAAGTGTTACCAAAAACTTAATTACATCAAGTTAAACTAAATGAAAATGTTTTGCATTAGCAGCTATTTTAAAACAAAATCAAATTTAAAAAACTTAAACTTGTTTAATTTCAAGTGATGAAAATGTTTTAATGACGAAACTATAATAACCCTGCCATGAAACCATGATTCCTGAATTATACCAAAGACTAGGGGTGCGTCTCAATCAGCTCCCTGGTTCAGTAGTCAGGGCACTGATCAGGGAGTCTGCAATTTTAAATGCAAGAATCCTTGCCCAAAATGAGCGGTCTTAATTGCAGAATCCTTCCAGTGGACTGAAATGTTCGCTCCCTAAAAAGTCCCACAATGCACCGCAAAACCCAGGTTGCATCGATGCTCACTATGCTCCCTTAACGTAAGTTCTGAAGCACGAAACTTAAATCACGTCACTACACATAACGACGCGCGATGTGTTTAACCATTTTTTATTATATTTCAGCATTAACACACATCGTTGGATGGGTAATGAACACAATCTAGCTAACATTTATAATTTATTAAAGGGTGAAATGTTGCACGTATATGTAACAAGCATTGACAGTATTTATCATTATGTACTTTAAATTACATTACAAGTAATGTCAAAGATATCAGCTGTTGCTCATAAATACCAGTCGTGCTATGTTGTACAATGAGGACCTTGTCACGTTGCCGGAAATAGAGTCATCAGTGTCCCAATGTGTAGTGAGTCAGCGTCCTTTACTGTCCTTACCAGTCCAAATTAGTGTACACGATATTCTGATTCACGAGCTCGGGAGCTAGGGAACTGAATAAGACACACCCTATTATTTATACATCAAGGCAGTTCACTCATATATTAATATGAACAGGTGATAATGCAATTCGCAACATAGCAGAGTAAGTCCCACATTCCAAATGAAAGCCAATCACAAATTGATGAAGTCATTGCATAATATACTCATTGGCTTTATCCAACATGCAATTTTTACCTGGTGTATGATAAAACGAAAAATCCTGCACACTGAATTTGCATTTCGTCCGAGTATGTATTGCATTTATTGGAGAACTTACTTTTCAACCATTGATAAGTATGTAGGTGTGTAGCATGAATACAGTCATACAAACATAAAATCATGTAACCTATAATGTCAAACACGTTGCTGCTCTCTGTTTTCCACCATTTATAGTATGAATATGACGACCACTCTCTCATAGCTTCATGCAATAATACATTGCTGATTAAGAATCTCAGCCAAAGTAGTAGGTCATCTGGGTGTTTTTCATTCACTTTTTCATAGCACTGTGTATTCAGACATAACGCTCATTTGATGCAAGCATATTCCCTGTTTACACCTGTTATTAAGATGTTTTTTTGTCGATCAAATCACAAGAAGACGAGGGAGACATACCTGTTTACACCTGGCTCGCGCGCTTCCCATAATGTTTACACGTTAGGTTAGTACACGGAGAGTAGGCAGTCTCTTGCGGCTGTTCGAACACATTCGACCATATGAGCGTTTTAGGGGTGTAACGGTACACAAAACTGACGGTTCGGTACGTACCTCGGTTTTGAAGTCACGGTTCGGTATGGGTTCGGTACAGCAGTTTTAAGAAATGGCTTTTTATTAATTTTTTTATTAAAAAGTGGTTTACTGAAAAAATTGTCTGTCCTTAAATGAATTAAATTATAACTAAAAGTTTCTTAAAGATAATGCTGTAAACTATATAGGGAGCCCTTACTTGCACATTATTACTATAATATTAAAGGTTAACAACAGAGCCCAAACTATGAGCCTATATTCAGCTGATATTCATGTTTAGATATAGGATAATCAACACTCAAATAACACATTGTGTGCAAACATGTAAACTTCACATAAGGCAGTTTTGGCATTAACTCCTAAATCTAATTATAAAATTATGTTTTTTCTCCAATTTGTTGTTGAAATATAATCTTAGTGACTGTCATTTTCATGACAGATTTATCTAAACATAGCATTAAATATTCAAGACTCTACTATTCTACTAACAGGTTAAGTAGAATTAATATATATATATATATATATATATATATATATATATATATATATATATATATATATATATATATATATATATATATATATATATATATATATATATATATATATATATATATATATATATATATATATAGGCTAATATAGTGCATATATTTAGTGAAAGAGTTGATTTCTCTAGTGAATTAAAAGCTGTGGAGTTGGACACTGAATGACTTCTGACTCAGAGGTAAATGATGCTGCTTGACATTGTTTACAAGCTGTTTGACGTCTTTCGGCGATTGAAACACTGATTGAGCGATTACACGAGTGTTATCCTCAACACAGGCCTACCTTAAGATATTAATTCATGTTTATTCTTCTGGAAAAAGAATGATCTAGATGATCGCTTTCACTCGCGCGTGCGAATATAATATACATAATGAATACTCATTATGTTCGAGTGGGAACTAGGATTGAAGAGTGTTCCACGCTTAAAACAAGCCAACTGTTAAAGATAGCATTCGGAACCGTTCGGTACACACGCGCACCGAACCGAGAGCCCTGTACCGAAACGGTTCGGTACAAATACGTGTACCGTTACACCCCTAGCGTTTACACTACGAAAGCAATCCGATCGAATGCGTTTTCGACTACGTCTCGAAGTGGTCGAAAGTAGACAAGCTCAAAACGTTTTAGACCCCGTTTACACCTGAATTTAGCATCGTCCACTTGTGATCTTAATACTAGGTGTAAACAGGGCCTTGGATATGGAGCATTGATTCACTTTGAAAGGGGAGCCAAAACCATATGTAGAAACCACAACATGAAAAAGACTTGTGAGTGACCTACTTTGATCACCTACAACAACAACCTACCATTGTGGTTGGGAGTTTTGTACTGGCTAGAAAAGAAGAAAAAAAAATTGTTTTAAATGCTAAAAGCTCCTTCCCCCACCCTTTCATCAAGTAGATGAAACAACATTGGTACATTCCAGAGTTCTCAGCCCTTTGAATAGTTACTGAAGTAAGGCTAAGTGTGTCTCAATTGCCTGGCCTTTTGTTGGTTTCGGTATGGTCAGGATTACCCTGGCATAAGATGCACTTTCTTTTCTCAAGCCAGTGGTTTTCTCAGCCCCTAGATCTCTCCATTGCCTCCAAGCTCTCAGGTCATTTATTTGTAAAGGAAACCCAAACATGGCTATTGTTTTGAAAAATCCTTCTGGTTTATTGCTCACACAATTTTTCCACGTTTTGACAGGACAACGAACACCAGCTTCGGCTCATCGCAGGCATCATGAGACATCTCCTAATGCTGAAGACACTCAATGAAGATAAAACCGAGGAGGCTCACAGGTACTTGATTCTGAAAGATCGACAGTTGAATCCAGTTAACTCTGTATACCAGGCCTGTGTATTTTGTAATTGCTTCAAAACCAGTGTTCCAGTGAGTCAGAAAGCAAAAGAAATGCAAGTGCGGTGAATGTGAATGATGAGATGTCTTCTCCAAGTGATTAATGACACACCCCTTTGCCCCGTCGAGACAGCTCAACGCATTCTGAAACTCCCACCCGTTTATTTGGGCTTGACTCATTGTGCCCACGGTGGTGCCGTCACCGGCCCTTTCACACTCCTGGAATGCTACCCTCTCTCAATGCATTCTACAGCACTCTGAAATGACTAACTCTGCGCTCCCCCTTTAACAAAGTGCGCTGAATGTGCTGAACCAGTCCTGGTCAGTAGATGTGGCTTTGTTATTCAAATTCTACCCACAGACTGAAGGTCCCCCCCACCCCTCAGTGTTTTCAGAATGCCTGCTAATGTTTGTCTGTCGCCATCACATTTCTAGAATGTGACATGAGTATGTTGAATGTTCTTTTGCGTCAGAGAAGATTATAAAATGAGCAAGTGAAAGTGGCATATAAATATTTACTATCCATTTGCACAAGGTACTTCCATGTGAGAGGGAGGGTTTTTTTTTGGCATCTCCATGTGGTCCTGTTTGGCATCGCAACTTGACTCGTCTAAAATGTAAACTAGCTCACACTGTGAATTCTGAAAGGTTTTTTCCATGGGTGCTTTGGTGTGCATACATTTTAAGAATTATATGGACTCCCTATATCATTTGGTGATTCGGTGTCCTTTTGGAGTCTCCAAGTGTCCTTTATTTGGAAAAACATCTAAATTTACCTTGAAAAAAGCTAGTAGAAAATAGTTTTGTGAGAATCACCCTTCAATCTGATGGTTTACTTGATGACAAAATGAACAAGTTAAACAAGATAAATGGTGTATACTTAATTTCATGATAATTGTTCGTGATAAATGCATTCTCTGTTGAGAAATATGTAGATAAAGATGAAAATTAACCATTCAGTTTGTGGAAATTTGGACAATTAATTAGAATAATAATAATTATTAATAATATGAAAAAACAAAAACATTTGAAACCCATTTCAATTGCAAAAAACATTGCATAAATAAAATAACATGAATAATTATTAATAACTATTATTATTATTACTACGTAATAAATTGTTCTGCATGTTGGTTATCAGATAGTATCAAAGTTCCTTATTCCAAGAGTTTCATGCAATGTTCTCATCTTATTGTGTGCTCAACCTTTATCATTTGTCATTTCTTCTAGTCATGCCATAAATCTCCTGAGTAACCTTCCCGTGCAGTGCCTGGATGTTCTGATAGACGTCCCTGTCCAAGGTGGGATGGAAAAGTACGGTGGGAAGAACATGGACATAGTGCAGATGCTGCTAGATTTTATGGAAAAGAGGATAGACAAGGTATTGCACTTAAACACCTGCAAGCTTCCTCCGCTGTTCCTCCTCGTTGCGTTCGTTCATGCTTCATGTGTATTTATCCACACAGGGTTCCAACTATAAAGAAGGCTTGACACCTGTGCTGAGTCTGATGACCGAGAGCTCTAGATACCACAGGGACATCCGCATATACCTCAAGGCCCAGGTGCAGGGTTGAGTCCATGCTCAGTGTAATTCACTGCTTCTTTAGTGCTTTAGATATTCACTTAAAGTAAACATTTAGTTGCTGATTCAATGTGTTCTCTTTGTTTGCTGCTGTGCAGGTGTTGCCTCCCTTGAAAGACGTGAAGGAAAGGCCGGAAATCGGCTGCACCGTTCGGAACAAATTGGTGCGTCTCATGACACATATAGACATGGCAGTGAAACAGGGAGCCGCTGAGTTCCTTTTTGTGCTCTGCAAGGAAAGCGGTGAGAGTTCTGCTTGTTTTTAATGTTTCTTAAAGTGTATATATACACTATATTACCAAAAGTATCGGGACACCCCTCCAAATCATTGAATGTAGGTGTTCCAATCACTTCCATGGCCACAGATGTATAAAATCATGCACCTAGGCATGCAGACTGCTTCTACAAATATTTGTGAAAGAATGGGTCGCTCTCAGGAGCTCAGTGAATTCAAGTGTGTTACCGTGATAGGTTGTCACCTGTGCAATAAGTCCTAGCTCAAGAACAGTGCATAGAGAACTTCATGGAATGGGTTTCCATGGCAAAGCAGCTGCATCTTACATCACCAAGTGCAATGCAAAGCATCAGATGCAGTGGTGTAAAGCACGCCGCCACTGGTCCCTAGAGCAGTGGAGACGTGTGCTCTAGAGCAGTGTTTCCCAACCGGGGTGCCGTGGGACGAGAGCAGGGGTGCGGTTGGGAAACACTGCTCTAGAGCACACGTCTCCACTGCTCTAGGGACCAGTGGCGGCGTGCTTTACACCACTGCATCTGATGCTTTGCATATATATATATATATATATATAATTTTTTATTTTTTTTTAATAATTCTCTCTTTGTAAACTTTGTTCAATGCACGCGAGTGCTGCCGTATGTTCGAATATGACCAGTCATTTTCGCCATCATCACCCGGGTGACGTGCCAGAAGACGCGAATGAGAAGTTGCACGCGCTGTGAGAAAATTTGTCTCTGTGCACTCATCCGAAAGCGCGCACACGTCTCACAGCGCGCAAATATTGAGCTCTCTTTCAAGTCTTGCTCTTGAACAGACAAACTCACACAAAAAGTATGTCAACATGTCCATCTTGATGAGTATTCTAGCAGACATAGTCTGTATATGCCTTAAGTAAACTTAATAGTCGAGAAAGATGACGCATATCTGAGCATTAGTTCTTAAAGGGGCAGTAGCCTTTACTGCTGTCTGTTTAATGTCAAACAACAAAAGACAAGGACATTACTCACTGCCCTTGATTGAATAGCTTTTGTAAGTTTAATAGGATTAATCTTTAATTTATACACTCAAATATGCAATGTTATTTTACATTTGATCAATTTCTGTACCTGAAAACTAATGTTAGATGTACCTGAAAAACCTGAAAAGCATAGTTTATTTTATTAGTAGGCCTATCTTTGCTCAATAGTATTTATTTGTGCTGCTGCTTGTATTTAAATGATTTGTTCTTATTATTATCTTTATTTTTATTTGACAGTAGTCCTTTTTTCCCTGAACATAGCAAATACTGAACCGTACCGAAACCGTGAACCTAAAACCGTGGTACAAACCGAACCGTGAGCAATCTGTACCGTTATACCCCTAGCATAACATATGCAAGGGGGTGCCACAAAATGGAGAACATTTTCAAAGGGTGCCATGACCGAAAAAAGGTTGGGAAACACTGCTCTAGAGTGACGAATCACGCTTCTCTGTCTGGCAATCCGACGGACAAGTCTGGGTTTGGCAGTTGCCAGGAGAACAGTACTTGCCTGACTGCATTGTGCCAAGTGTAAAGTTTGTTAGAGGGGGAATTATGGTGTGGGGTTGTTTTTCGAGGGTTGGGCTTGGTCCCTTAGTTCCAGTGAAAGGAACTCTTAATGCTACAGCATACAAAGACATTTTGGACAATTTCATGCTCCCAACTTTGTGGGAAAAGTTTGGGGATGACCCCTTCCTGTTCCAACATGACTGCCCACCAGTGAACAAAGCAAGGTCCATAAAGACATGGATGAGCGAGTTTGGTGTGGAGGAACTGCACAGAGTCCTGACATCAACCTGATAGAACACCTTTGGGATGAATTAAAGTGGAGACTGTGAGCCAGGCCTTCTCGTCCAACATCAGTGCCTGACTTCACAAATGCGCTTTTAGAAGAATGGTCAAAAATTCCCATTTAACGCAGTTCGTTGTTATGGGAAGGAGGAGGCGGGAACCTGCGAACATTCAACACTTTAATATATGAATAAACATAAAATGAAAGTAAAGCAGACAGCCCATCACGGACGGCTGCCGCACACACATAAACAAAACAAACAAAAACAACGTAAAATCCAGGCCTGGTCCTCTCTCGTCCTTTACTGTCGTCGCTCCTCCTTTTATGTATCCGAAGTTCCTCTGTGAGAGATACGAGACAGGTGCCTGTGCCGTTCTTTCACGGCCCTCTGATTCGTACTGCTTTCCACATCCCATAAACACACTCTTAAACATTGTGGAAAGCCTTCCCAGAAGAGTTGAAGCTGTTATAGCTGCAAAGGGTGGGCCAACTCCAAGTTAAACCTTATGGATTAAGAATGGGATGCCTTTAAAGTTCATGTGCATGTAAAGGAAGGCGTCCCAAAACTTTTGGCAATGTGGTGTATATGACATTGTCAGTTTTTAAATGGATGGTTGTTTGCAGTTTTGGGATGTTATGCTGTCTAACAAAATGCAATAATTAATATTGAATGAGCTAATTTTTCATTTGGATCATCATTTTCTCCTGTTGTTCATGTGACGCAGTGGATAATCTGCTGAAGTACACTGGTTATGGTAATGCTGCGGGGCTGTTGATGGCACGAGGGTTGCTGGCCGGTGGTAGAGGAGAGACGCAGTACTCATCTGATGAAGACTCTGACACTGATGAATACAAGTCAGCCAAACCGTTGTAAGTGAATTTTTATGTATGCATAACAGCTAGTCTTATTTTCTTATAGTTAAGATGTTGTATCATTTTGTATTGCATCACATTTTTCCTCAACATTCCTACAATTTATTCTGCATTCACAGATTATAGTAACAATCACTCTTGTTTTTCAGCATTAACCCCATTACAGGTCACATAGAGCACCCAATGCCAAACCCCATAGATGAGATGACAGAGGAGCAGAAGGAATATGAAGCTCAGAAGCTCGTCAATATGATTGATGAATTATCAAGGTGGGTTTTTTTTTTAAACAATTAAACATTTATGCAATTAAATAGCTACAATTTTAAAATATTAACAAACTACTAATTATAATTATAATATTATTGCATTATAATTACTATTATTGTTTTATTTATATTTTATATGTATTATTACATTTTTATAGTTTTTTTATTGTTTTAAATTATCCAATTTAAACTCTAAAAGTAAGATTTATTCAGGCATAATCCATTTTTTCGGAAATCTGTACATGCAGATTAGGGTTGGGAATCGTGAGAAATTTCCCGGTTCCGGTTCTGGTTCTGGTTCCGATTCCGGTTCCGATTCCGGTTCCATTAAAATTATTAAACAAATAGTGGTAAAGGAAAAAGGCACAATACGCAACTCAAACAATGATTTTTGTTTTTATTACTCGGTTTCAAATTAATTTACAGGTTGGCAATGTCAAAAAAAGTCCTGTATTGAACATATATTACAGTATTAATTAAGCCATT